>NC_069132.1:14786326-14888784 GCF_026914265.1 Mya arenaria
GTCCATGTGCTTGTTTTACCCAAATAGGGGGTCCTGGACGTTGGGGGTCAATTTTGGTCAAGCTCACCCCAAGATGGAAGTTATTGGGCGGTGCTAGGTGATAGCCCTGGATGTCCCCTACATGCCAGTACCCGGTCTTGGGGCGTCACATCGCCTCCTTCTGGTCGTAACAGCCACCCAAAGTAGGTCCATGTGCTTGTTTTACCCAAATAGGGGGTCCTGGACGTTGGGGGTCAATTTTGGTCAAGCTCACCCCAAGATGGAAGTTATTGGGCGGTGCTAGGTGATAGCCCTGGATGTCCCCTACATGCCAGTACCCGGTCTTGGGGCGTCACATCGCCTCCTTCTGGTCGTAACAGCCACCCAAAGTAGGTCCATGTGCTTGTTTTACCCAAATAGGGGGTCCTGGACGTTGGGGGTCAATTTTGGTCAAGCTCACCCCAAGATGGAAGTTATTGGGCGGTGCTAGGTGATAGCCCTGGATGTCCCCTACATGCCAGTACCCGGTCTTGGGGCGTCACATCGCCTCCTTCTGGTCGTAACAGCCACCCAAAGTAGGTCCATGTGCTTGTTTTACCCAAATAGGGGGTCCTGGACGTTGGGGGTCAATTTTGGTCAAGCTCACCCCAAGATGGAAGTTATTGGGCGGTGCTAGGTGATAGCCCTGGATGTCCCCTACATGCCAGTACCCGGTCTTGGGGCGTCACATCGCCTCCTTCTGGTCGTAACAGCCACCCAAAGTAGGTCCATGTGCTTGTTTTACCCAAATAGGGGGTCCTGGACGTTGGGGGTCAATTTTGGTCAAGCTCACCCCAAGATGGAAGTTATTGGGCGGTGCTAGGTGATAGCCCTGGATGTCCCCTACATGCCAGTACCCGGTCTTGGGGCGTCACATCGCCTCCTTCTGGTCGTAACAGCCACCCAAAGTAGGTCCATGTGCTTGTTTTACCCAAATAGGGGGTCCTGGACGTTGGGGGTCAATTTTGGTCAAGCTCACCCCAAGATGGAAGTTATTGGGCGGTGCTAGGTGATAGCCCTGGATGTCCCCTACATGCCAGTACCCGGTCTTGGGGCGTCACATCGCCTCCTTCTGGTCGTAACAGCCACCCAAAGTAGGTCCATGTGCTTGTTTTACCCAAATAGGGGGTCCTGGACGTTGGGGGTCAATTTTGGTCAAGCTCACCCCAAGATGGAAGTTATTGGGCGGTGCTAGGTGATAGCCCTGGATGTCCCCTACATGCCAGTACCCGGTCTTGGGGCGTCACATCGCCTCCTTCTGGTCGTAACAGCCACCCAAGTTCCGTGATGTTTGGTTTCAATTGGTTAGGCTGTGGTGGCCTGTACGTCAAAACAGAGATTGATCATGATTGTATGTTTATTTAATTGTTCATTAATATTTATTTAATATTACATTTATTGCATCATACAGAATGTCCAGTCCTCGTTTATTGGTTACAAATACATCTATACAGCGATCTATGTTATTGATATCAAACCAGACTTGTTGTCTTCTTTAATTGATATTCTTTCATCATTTAATTATTGCATTAAACTGAATTACGTCCAATTCTTATTCAGCGTTCACCAATAAATGTGTTTTATGTTTCCTTTTACTTCCACAATCTGGTGCATTTCAAGAATTTTCAGTGCAAATTTTATTACGGTTATTATTAAATTCCTTATTGGCTGCTGACTTAATGTATTTGGCAATTTTCTCTATTTCGTCGTATCTATTTCCGTAAGTCAACGCAAACACTTATTGGCTGCTAGCTATTGGCTGCTGGCTTGGCGTTAGCTTATTTGGATGGAAAATCAAGAAAAATCAATAATGCGACTATTTCTTTTGATATTATGTATCTTTCCACAGCTTAAAGCTGAAAAAGAAGCATTTTCTGATTTGTATGACTTGCTAAACAACCCTGACATTGTAGAAAAGTTAGAGAAAAGACTGGGTATATCGGACAATGATGACCCAGGTCAGTTTCCTCAGCCTGTGTACCAGAATCAGTGTAGGTCTTTGTCAGGGGCCTTGCCTGGCGATTGCAATTTTAATGCTAGGAACAATTCCATAATAAAGACAGAGGAATCTCTTAATCGTGGAGCAATATTCATTGACAATCATTCCAATGTTAGCTGTCCAAGAGATTGTACAGAATTATGTTGTCAAAATAAGGAATGTGACACAGCCTTATTCCAGGACAAGGTGAGGTGGATCTTGTTTATATTAAAAGTTGTATTTGATCAAAAGGGTGGATGCTATTTAACCATACTATGGGCATTTTAAGTTAGGGATTAGGTACCTTATAGTCCAAATAATTGTACGTTGGCGGATTTTTTTTAGATTTTTGATATGGCAAATACTTCACCTACAAATTGTTTAGTATCAAAAGTGGGTAGTTATTCCGATCAGAATTCCGGGTTAAAGCATATAGAGTCTATAAAATATCATAAAAACAAGAAATATTACCAGATTATGTTATTTTATATTAGTTCCGTACACAAAAAATAAATATCCAACTTATAATTATGAGTTTGACGGTTTTTTTCATTTCATTCTGTCAAAACATAACGATATATACATGAAGGGCACCTGCAAGGCTTCAGGGCACAGTTTTAAATCGCTCAGAACATTTCGGCCATGGCTGAGTTGTTACGTTTGTATAACGAGGTCTATCTCGAAGCTTTGTCGGAGGCCGAGTTATTACGATTGAATCGAGTTGTTCCCCTTCGCATAATTGTTTTCTGTGTCAGTCAACTTTCGTTTTATTGGAAAGGTAAACAACTTGTTTTATTGCATTAAATGCTTGTTTAGTGCAAAATAACATTTCACTTACATGGTAAAATATGAATATAACTCTTTATGATCAATTTCAACCATGAAATACTTTACTTAAAACAATATTAATATTTTTTAAACACCCCCTGTTTTTGCACAAACCCGTTTAGACGTTAGTGATTGGAAGAATCCTGTATAACACGTCTGATATTTTAGACTAGTAGTAAGGATTGGCTTATCTGATAGAGCCCAGATCAGTAGGTCATACAGTACACTCCAAGCGGAACTACCACTTTCCGTTTTCCTCGGCGGATTTTGGTCATCGCGGACACGACATCCAATTGATCATAATCCTCTTTCCTCGGCGTTTTTACTCGTTCACCCACCGAGGCTGATCAGTGGACCGTACATTTACAATCGCCGAGTTACTCGGAGGTAAAAACACCGCGCAACTCGGAGGAAAACCGTTAAGAATCTCCCACTGTATCTAATTTTGTTTAATTTATTTGATAATTTTTGCTACACCTGTAATTGTTTATAAAAATAATTTATTTTGCGTACCTAATTTTCGGACACCCAAAAGACATCAATCGTAACTTTCACACTTACCAAGTTTCACAGACGAAGATTATTGATTTTCATCTTTTATCCTGGCTAGATTACCTAACCGTATAGTACACCACTGTGACAAGTTAATTAGTAAATACCCATCTTAAACGATGTATTGCATGTAGAAAGAAAAAGTGTGAAATATTTATTGGAGGATTAAATAAACAACAATGGCAATCAAGGGATTAAGAAAACAAAGACATGACATTTTTGTAAAACAATCTGCCAATAAACTTTAAAACTTATACCACACTTATAGACTGTATGAAGCAATTATGTACAGTTATACTTATTGAATCATCAATAAAAGTCAACACATTCAATGATATAGGTAACTAATTAATGTGATGAATTGGAAGTTGGAAATGCAATACTCCAGTTACATTCGAAAACACCACTCAGACACATTAATCCTGCATAACAATATACATGCTCTCCATGAGATCCTCGTGGGTAAAACTGTGAGTTATGTGACGTCACACAGAGTGACTGTTTGATCTAAAGCCGATAGAATGTGTTATTCATTTCAATGCATGTATAAAATGGTGTTTAATGGGATTTTAATTACCTTGATGAAGGATTTACACTTATATGCGTTATAAATAAGTTTAGAACCATTGATAAGTACGGATAAATTAATAAGTCAGGTAAAATGCAAATTAGGGAAAAAAGACCGAAAAATATTCACACTTACAAAGTTCTCAACACCTTCATTACTCCAATCTAATTTAAGTTCTCAACACCTTAATATAGTAAGAGAAAGAAGACAATAACAAACACAAACGCACGCTATGGTATATCTTTTAATTACATAATGTGAAAAACAACAGTTGTTTGACGATGCTGATGAAAATTTACAATAATTGTTTTTTAAAGAAACTTTCTGTACTTTGAAAAATTAATTATCTAATTATTTAATACTGTTTTAACAGAAGCAATGTACTGTAGTAGCTATGCACAAAACGCGGAGTTCCGCGATTGGGTCAATAAATCGATACGATCACCGGCGCTACCGGCAATAAACCCTCCATAGAAAACGACTAACTCGGTGCAACTCGGCGTGTCACCGAGGAAAGTGGTAGTTCCGCGTGGAGTGTACTGTACAATTCAGATCCACAAACTTATCTGTTTAGTCTGGATTTTCTTTTTAATTTTGATATTTGGTGACAGTAAGACTTATAGCGAAAGTGTTTGCCACTGAAAGAACATAATGAGTGTATACAATTCTTAGATGACAGTCACAGTGCAAGAAGGATTTGTTCTGGCATTTTAGATTAAACACTGCTTTGAAGCAAATTAAAATGACAAACCGGGTTCCCCCAGGGTTCTAAAAAGTTGTCGCCACTTTTTCGCGGGGGGTTAAGGCAGTCGCGAAAGGCCCCCTTACGGGTCCAGGGCAGCGCTCTTGTGGGGGTCATAGGGGGCGAAGCCCCCTGAAGCTCATGGGGTTTAAGCATTTTAATAGCCCTAAATTTCATTTAATTATCTCATTGTCGTGCAGAACATAATATAATATTGTTGTACATGAAGCACAAGATATTAGCAAATTGTTATTCTATTGACAAAATGTATGGACAAGTATATAAATAAATAAAAAAAAAATGAAAATAATGCAAAAAATGCGACATATACATCAATATGTTGATTTCATTCTTATGCCTGCATACAATAGTGTCATAGAATTAAAGAATTCAATTATAAAAATATGAGATAAATTTAAAATAAATGAAAACTCACAAAGAAAATATACATTGTCAAACTAAGGCTATACTGTCCTAATAAAATAGTGTCTACTCTTTACTCCAGCCAATTTATTGGAAGCCTTATCAAATGGGATGTAGTTTATTTGTAAGCATACCCAATGACTTCTGTTAATCTTTTTAACCCCTTAAAATGCTGCATTTATAGCAATTACAAATTGCGACAAAACCGAAAGCAAATCTATTTTTAGCATGTAAATGTCATTATGAAATTTGCATATCACGTGTCTTTCCGACAACCTAAATTATTTGAAAGCAATAAAATTCAGCAATAATTAGCGACATGTAGACTGGGCCGTGACTGCTTGCCCTAATTATCGGATTTGTTGTTTCACCAGATGCGCTTGATTTATGACAGTGACAGAATCGATTATCATGCAGTTTGCATGGGCACTGCTAACGTCATTTTAAGAAAATATTTTCAAAAAAAATCATTGTCTCCATAAATTCGCCAAATTTAAAAAGTTGTCGCCACTTTTGCGATTTTGTCGCAAATGGCGACAATGGCGATCGCCAGCGGGAACCCTGACAAATTTCTTTAAAACAGTGTAGGCTAGCTGTGTGTGTATTCATGGACATTCGTGTTAAAATATGTATAATTATTAGACTCTGTGTAAAAAAGCTAAAATGGCAGCAATGTCCCACCTGGATTAAGTGGCCACCTGTATTAAGTAGCCACCTTGACATTTTCCCCAAGGTTTGACTGTATATTGGAAGAGGAATAACTGGGGTAACATTCAGTCTTCAGTGTAACTGGGTTGCCCGAAGCCCGGGACAAGTAAATACTGTTTCGGGCAAGTTCAAATTTCCAGGTGGTTGCCCAAACAGGCAAGTGCATTTTTCCGAAATTTAGATCCCTCTGTTTTCATAATTTCTTCAGCAACAATTCACAAATCCTGATTGAACGTTATTATTATATTGAAATATAGGCTTTTGTACATTTACGCATGAATTGGTTTTTTGGGGCAAGTAAAACTGTTTTTGGGCAAGTGGTTTTCTTCAATTACTTGCCAGAAAGGAAAAGTGCTGAAAAAAAATAAAGGCAAAGACTGTACATTACTTGTTCCCTCTTTACAGTGCCCTATAATCCTTACCCTTACATGCCCCTGCCCCCTATCGAATCATTACCAGTCAGTGAAGACAGAAGTTATTGTTCACACAATACTGGATACCTTAAAATGGTTGACCACAAAATGAGTCTTCAAGAGTCATTGTCTGTTTTTTTCTAAATCCTTGGTCTTTCTTCTTAGATTATAGTTCTCATCTGTCATAAGAAAAAATTAAGATGGCATTGCAAGAGACATGATTATCTATATTGGTACTTTGTTTTATAGTTTCCAAAACTTAAAAAAAACAAAAACAATTTCCAGTGTTTTATAAAGATCCACTTTTCATTCTAGAAATATCTCATGTAAAAGGAAAATTGATCAATACAACTTAATAGAATACCTTGTTGTCTTATTTTCTTCTCTAAGATGGTTAAAAAATTCCCCAGACTCAAAACTAATAATAAGATGTTCTGACTCTTATTTACATATTATTTATTTAATGCATGTTCAGTGAAACAGGAATAATGCATGTACTATTCGTTAGGTAACCATATGCATCCTTGTCAGAATTCTATATGCACCAGCAATTCTTTTGTTGCAAGGACATTTTTCTCACTTTCAGTTTGACCTTTCATGTTTCTCATTTTTTTCCGGAAGTAAACAAGTATTCAATATTCATATTGTCAATATTGCAACATTGTTTTTATTTTTCATAAATGGCATAACAATAAAGCTATTATGTTATATTACTTTACTGTAAACTGACAATGATTTATGCAGTTCTCCTATGCAATTCTCCTTTCACTTTCATTAAAATTGACAGGAAGAAAGTGTGCACCTGTTCCCCATGCTAATGGAACACATTAAAAAGTAATACAAATATATTTTTTTTTAATTTTAGATAAGACAAGATATAAAAAGAAAACTAAAACAAAATATATTTTAGCATTGTTGTTTTTCAAACCATCATACTTAGCGAAAAGGCCTAAGGTATCTGTTAATTTGCATAATGTCATGGGTAGGTTGTGAAGGACCAGTAGAGGACCTCCATTTTCTTCAATGTTAATAAGTCAAAAATCAAGTTCACAGCAAATGTTCTCTGGACAACTTCTTCCACATACACGTAATAACTTGAGAACTGCTTGACCTGATTGAACAGGTGTACTTTACCATAACATGGCCCTATTGTTTTTTTGTCATTGCCGAGGCATTTCTTTTTAAAACACAGTAATGCACTCTGGCAAATACATTAGTCAAAGTGGAAATCAGGAGTCATATGTTTTATTTGTTATTTGATCAATTGTGTGGCATCATCTTATCTCCATAATTTGAAGCACAGACAATTAAGAAATTTCCCACGAAGTGCTACCAGTACATAGTCATCAGAAGCTAGAAGTCGGATCATCATATTTTATTAGTGAAACCAGATTATTTTCTTTTGCTTAGGGAGGGTCACTACGAAACCTATCATGCCTGTAACTACTACTCTAGGCTGTAAAAATTGTAACAACCCCATTTGTGTATTAAACTTTGCTTTGAACAGATATTTAACTACTATAAGGCTTGCAGGCAGTTGGTTGTATGATTTCACCATTTAATGTTACAGGAAGAGCATAACTGCTACTTATTCCAATGTGGAGACTCCAGCATGTGCATTTTCACAGAGCACAAGGACTATTGGATGAGCTCTGTATCGAAGCACACTCACAGCTCCCACAGCTATACCCCTGGTGGGGCCACATACAGCCATGAGAACCAACTACAAAACCTTGGTAACCATGACAGTGACGTGCCCAAAGTCAAGGTTACAACGACTCCTGTACCAGTTTCATCTACAACAACAACAACAGCCACAACCACAACAGAGCGAGTTACCAAAGCCTCCGTTTTACCAGGTAGATGCCCATGTATATATATATATATATTTATAAACACCAGATTACCAAAAGTATTCAATAATTGCATTGCATTTTCCTTTGCATGAACTTTCATGTGTCTTTTTTCTAATATTCTTTTTGTGATAATTTGTATGCCTTCTAGTTCGTTTGGGAAAAGGGGGCATGGCCTTGTTAAAGAGTCACCAAACATCTCATGTCATTAATTAAACCTGCAAACGTACAGTCAAAAATGATTTGCATATCTTTTGGGTTACACCCAGCCATTTGTCAATATGAAATTAATGTCTCATGTCCTCATTTCTGTTTTTTTCATTGAATCTGGCTAGTGATTCATTTTAGCCTGTAGAAAACAGGTATGGAATCAACTAGGGGAAAGAGGAAAGATGAACAGTATTATAAATTGAAATTCAAATTTTCAAAATAATGCATTTTAAATAAGAAATAGGAGGCTTGTTGTGTAAATGTATGATAAACAACTGTCTATATTCCAGTATTAACTTCTTGCCCATGCAGTATGCTCAGTGAAGGCTTAATCTGAGGTTAAATATTACAGTTGTCATTGTGACATGATTAATTGAATTTCAATGATTATCATTATCAGTGTCATATCAATAAAAAGCAAGTCCTTACCTTTTAGACATGTTGAACTGGCGATAGAAAGTTTAATTTAGAGTTTAAACATTGCACTGTCATTGAAAAATGTAACAAGTAATGCTATGCAGGGGATTTCATATATCACTAAGATTTATAAAAATACATATACAATATCACGTTTTAAATTTATCCATCTAATAGTCAATCCTTTATCATAAAATTATTAGTATGCCTCATTTGATCAGCAAGATTACATCCTTTCATGATTACTTATAGAAAACGATCATCCCACTATGGTGACATAGTTAACACTGCACGCTTATTGCGTATCTATAATGGAGAATCTAACACAGCATGTCTTACAAATATTTAAACAATTTTGAAGAATAAAATTACTAAGGTATTCCAATACATAAAGAGCTTGTTATTAAATTCGTACCAAACTTGCTTTATATGGTGTAAATACAGTGAATCGTATCTACAGTATTGATAATATATCTAATCGAAAAGATTTACACAATGGGCTATTTGAGGTCAATTTCTGTTTAATCTTTAAAGATATTCAAATTTACAGTTGTTTCATCAGTAGTTGATAGTTATCGTTAAAGATACATGCTAACAGCACGCCTTTTGAAATTTCATTCATTTTATGGTATAATTTAGTGTTGCTGTTAATGAACATTATCAGCTTGTAAATTTTGTGTGTACAGTATATGAATTTATTATCAAGAAACATTGATAGTGTGATCTAAAAAAACACACACAAAAAGTGCACAAAAAACAACATATAGTTATTTTGAGATTAAACATTTTTTGTATTTAACTATGTTAACAATTTGTGCAAAACTAGAGGGTCTTCCATATATTAATTTATATTCATGCACACATAAATGTTCTGTATAATTATTTCTGGTACATCTAAATATTCATTTCTATAAACATTGACCCCTTGTTGTTTTCCTGACACATGACTGACTTGTTGGATAAAATACAGTCTTATTGAACTCCACAAATTAAGATAAAAGTTTGACATCTGTAATCCTTGGATATGAATTTTCTCTGATCTTAGCCAAATTAATACAATCCTCGCCAAATAAATCCCAGGTTGGAGGAAATTGGTCTCCAGTATTAAAAACATTGTTAGGCTTGTTTGCCCTTGATTGAAGCATTTTTAGAATTTCGATATACAAGAGAATGAATTATGACTTTTCTGGTCTGGATTTCTTTGATACACAGCAGTTAAACTGACCTGGATTTGGTTAATAAATAAATCCTTAGTCGACAGTGTTCCCTAGGGTTGACAAAATTCACTTATATAATATCTAAAAATTACTTCAAAATAAACAAACTGTACGTCCTTGCATTTTAGGTTTGGGGCAGTACTGCAAGTCGTATGAGTCACAGTGTGGTGATCTCCACGCTGAGTGCCTCATGAAGAAATGCCAGTGTCGCAGTGGCTATCATGCTAAAAATGACATGTGCAGTAAGTATAATGTAACCTTATGACATAATTTATTGAAAGTCTTCATTCTGTATACAATATTTGTGATGTCTTCTCAAAACCTAAAAAAACTTTTGCATTTACATCAAATTACTGAAGCAACAACATGATATTATTTAGAGTAGAGCTGAAACGATTCACTAAAAGCTCAATTTGATTCCGATATCAAACAGGTGGATTCAGTTCATGTTTTGCTTATTGCTGCTATTTGATATTGAGTTGTTATGCCCCCACAAAGTGGCGGCATATAGGGTTGCCCTTGTCCGTACGTACGTCTGTCTGTCTGTCCGTACGTACGTACGTACGTACGTACGTACGTACATACGTCCCGAAGATTGTTTCCGATCTAATTCTTGAAAACCGTTTGTCCAATCCTCACCAAACTTTAAACACATGTTTGTGACCATAATATCTTGATCAAGTTCGATAGTCATGGAAATCGCTTTAGTCATTTAGGAGTTACGGCCCTTTTTTGCCAAAAATACTTCAAAAATATATGTTTCCAATCTAATTCTTGAAAAGTATGTGTCCAATCCTCACCAAACTTTACATACATGATTGTGACCATAATATCTTGATCAAGTTCGATAGCCATGGAAATCGCTTTTGTCATTTAGGAGTTACGGCCCTTTATTTGCAAAAAAAGACTTGAAAAATACGTCCCGAAGATTGTTTCCGATCTAATTCTTGAAAACTGTTTGTCCAATCCTCACCAAACTTTAAACACATGTTTGTGACCATAATATCTTGATCAAGTTCGATAGTCATGGAAATCGCTTTAGTCATTTAGGAGTTACGGCCCTTTTTTTATTTAAAGATTGTTTAATCGTTGCAAGTATGAAAAAACTAGGACAGTGTTTCATCAAGAACGAATTTTGACTAACAAAACTCTGTTTACAAAGTTAACAAAAGAAAACATCAAACACTTATAACAGAATCTATCTGTTGATGAATATTAAATGGATGAGAAACAATATGTTTAAATCCAAATAAGTCATCTTTCTGTTCTGTTAAAAAAGTGTTGTGTTTTTCTGTACATGTCAAATTTGAAGGACTTTAACTTTGAACTCATCAATGAAGTGTTTTCTTTTCAAATGCAACATGAGCTTCTGGTCTTTGGATAAATGACATCATCAAAAAAAAAATTACATGTTGCTTTTTGTATCAATCCCTCGCAGAGCCTGAAATGTGCCCACTCTCTTGATTTAAGTTTTTTAGGAGCATATTTTAATGAGGGAGACACCTTGTTATGAGGCTTGTAAGAATGAAACTATTATTGATTGGATGCAAGATTAACTATTTACTAATCACACGCCACATAACAAAAGTCGACATGTTTAGAATGCAGATACAACGGGTCATTTTGTGGCATGCATGTTTAATATGCAATTCAAATCAAATTTTGTGGTTTCTGTATCGAATCGAATCAGTGAGTTTAAAACCGTTTTTTCGAGGCATCTGAGCAAATTGTTGCACTTGTAAGGCTTGAGCATTGTAACCATATATGACCATTAAACCAGTGAAACCTTGTATCATGTTTTGGTAAATAATTTGTACTTTTATCTCTATAAATGTCACTCAGTTATGTGTCATTTTCAGCTTAGGGCAGATGTTTGATATTTTTGGGGAACCTTTCAAGAAAAGGATTCAGTCATCATACTTGTTGTATTGTTTCACAGGGCAGATCTGTCACAATGATGAGTTTGAGTGTGAAACGTTGCCAGTCGGTTCCAGCTCCCATCAGTGTCTGCCAATCCGCTATATGTGTGATGGGAGACCAGACTGTGCTGATGAATCTGACGAACAGGATTGTGCCGATAAAGGCAAACCAGGTGGGTGGAGACTTGGGTTTGGTGCTGAAGGGTAGATCAGGGAGAGTTTGGATTACATTTGTGTTTATTTAAACAAACAATCAAATGGGTATGGTCTGAATTTCTACTTGAAAATACTTTTTTGTCTTGTTTCATTTAGTCCAATTACCATCATGAAAGTGCATAAATCGGCTTTGTATCTAAAAGTTATTCTGCATCAGTTTTTGCCTGGTGGAAGTCAACATACTCTGCATACTAACAACTCTTTACATAACTAGAATTATTCATTGCTGTTGGCATTTTATAATTGTACTTACAAGAACAGGAATTTCCTGTGCTTATAACTTACCTTGCTTTATTAACAACTTACCCTTAATTTGTATTTTGGGTAATTTTGCCATAAAATAATTTTGATTTCTTGCATGCAGCTTTCTTGGACACGGACACCCCAGTAGGTGGTAGTTTATATAACAACCCTTATTACAACTCTGGATTCAACCTGGATAATCAGTACCCATATGCCTTCCCTTTGCCTGGATTGGCAAATCGCAAACAGCCTGCACTCCAACCATCTACCGGTAATCAGCTTTATCCCAATCAGCTACCAGTAAATAATAATGGAGGCTACTATATTCCCGGTTTAGCCAATCAGAATCAAGGAAATTTGAATATCCTTCCTCCAGCTGGAAACCAACAGTGGGGAAATAAAAATATTTTGGGTTCACAGCTCTACAATAATATTCCCTATCAACAGCAGCATCAGATGCAGGGCTATCTTCCAGCTCCAAATGGATTTAACCCAATGATACCAGTTCTTGGCCAGCAACAACCCAATATTGCCCAGAACCATCCAGGTCAAGCACAGTCTCCTTATATTCAGAAAACAGACACTGTTACTCAAAAGAAGCCAGCTAAACCAACCCCAGTCCCAGTTGCTTCCAAACCACCACCAATGGTACCTACAAAACCACCAGTGACCCAAGCAAGTGGACAAAAACCAGACTTGCCTGACTTTCCAGACATCATAAATGACCTTGATTACTTTACAAATAGTTTGTATGACACAGCCACAGAAGAGACAGTCCACAACAAACCTGATAAATATGCAGATGACCTTAGGCAGTCTTTTGGCAGTTATGTTGATAATGGTGCATTTGGCAGAGATGGCAAGCATCCAAGTGCCAGTGGAACAAAACCAATAAAGCATGAAGACATGGACACACATTGGGCTGGGGGCAGACCTTCCTCCCAGGGGAGCCAGCCTGTTGGGGATGGGGACACAAGGGTGAGGGGCAGGACATTCCCATCTGCCACCAAAGCCAAGACCCAGATTGTCAGTCCTACCCAGTCCACGGTCCCGGGTCAAAAGGCAGGTCAGGAATCTGGCAATCAGGCGAGCAGTAAACCCTCTGAAAACTTCTTTGACTACTCCTGGATTGGCTATGACAAGAATTCACCTTCAATAAGTGGGAAAAAAGGAACTAAGACAATAGCAAGCAGCAGTAGAAAAAACAATCAGCAGGATTACCAGAAATCGAAAAGCAAAAGTCCAGTTTATGACATAAAGCCAGATTCAAAACTGCCAGACTCTGATATCAATCCATCAAAAATGGTCAATGGTGAAACAAGGGTAAAGCCAAACAGGTATGATGATATAGATGACTATGGGTTTGATGACTTAAGAAAGCCAGCTGGAAACAGACGACCCGGGTATGATCGCTATGACAGTCGCTATGACAACACAAGGAGGAGGCCTGGATCGGGGTCCCGGTACCCATACTATGACACAGGGTACCAGCGGGGAAGAAATAGGAACCCATACCCCATCTGGGACCCCTTTAAGGATGAGTACTATTATCCTGACACTTATGACGATCAGACGGGCAGGTCTGACCCCAGTGTTGGCCATACACGGAAAGGTACAAGGGCTGTTGTAAATCTGTGTTGTCACATTTCCCTTTAGTTGTATATTAATTTGTCATTGAACTGTGCTTGATTTACATACGACTTGCATTGTAAAATCTTCACTAGTCTTGCTTTCTATATATTTTGACACTGATTTAGAACTTGTCATGTTACATTCTTTTCAGTAGTGTATCATTTGATTTGTTTGGTATTCACGAAACATATCTTTCACATTCATTTTCATTGTTTCAAATAGTTGGTTGTCTCTGTTATTCAGCCAGCAGCTCAATTATTTGTGTTCTCAGCATAGATTCAGTTTGCTGTAGCCAGCAATACCAGACACTCTTATTAGTATTCATCATAATTTTTCTTAGTTTTGTTTTTCTTCTTTTTTATTTGTGATTGTTTTGTGAAAAACACCAAGTATTTTGTCTCCATATGAAATGAGACTCATTTTTGATAGGTTTAGCATTTTTATCTTGATATCATAGTATACAATTACTATCATTTTCAAATGTACAGTAATTATTTATTGTTTATAAGTACCTGTGTATTTTAGAACCAAATACTCTGAAGTAATAAATGACCCTGTTGTGTGTGTAATGTTTGTCGGTTTTGCCTTTGATCACTGTTGTACTATTGCATAAGAATCAAACAGTATTTGTTGAAATAACATATACTGTAGATTAATTTTTGTTAGTATGCATTTATCAATTTGAAATTGATCAGGCTCAGAGTAGCCACGCAAGCAATTGAATTTGATCATTACATACATCAACAAACATTAACCTGCTTCCAAGTTATATGCTGTCTACTTGCCACTGGTATTTTATGCTAAATTAATATGTTTCCCTGGTTGAATACTAATAGCCTGCTTATTTACCAAAGTATAATATGTATGGTTATTTTGAAAAATACAGTCATCCTTGTGATGAGACAAAGCATTTTCTAGAACAACCAATCAGTGAAATAGTAGATTTTCATTGTGGTGTTTAAGAAGAGGGGCAGCCACTGTCCTTTTATGGTTTTCCCCTTCCGCCCTCACAAGACCAAATTTTGCACCATGTTGCCTTCACAGAATACAATACTTATAATAATAAAATATTCTTTTGTTTTGTTCGGAAACTTTATTGTTTATAATTACATATAATCTTTACATATTTAGCTGTTCAAACATCTCCCATAGCACCCTAAACTTTTCTCCCGTAGCACCCTGATCTTTTCTCCTGCAGTACCCTAACCTTTTTCCCATAGCACCCTAACCTTTTCTTCCATAGCATCTTGACCTTTTCTCCCATAGCACCCTAACCTTTTCTTCCATAGCATCTTGACCTTTTCTCCCATAGCATCTTGACCTTTTCTTCCATAGCACCTTGACCTTTTCTCCCATAGCACTCTAACCTTTTCTTCCATAGCATCTTGACCTTTTCTCCCATAGCATCTTGACCTTTTCTCCCATAGCACCCTAACCTTTTCTTCCATAGCACCTTGACCTTTTCTTCCATAGCATCTTGACCTTTTCTCCCATAGCATCTTGACCTTTTCTCCCATAGCACCCTAACCTTTTCTTCCATAGCATCTTGACCTTTTCTCCCATAGCATCTTGACCTTTTCTCCCATAGCACCCTAACCTTTTCTTCCATAGCACCTTGACCTTTTCTTCCATAGCATCTTGACCTTTTCTCCCATAGCATCTTGACCTTTTCTCCCATAGCATCTTGACCTTTTCTCCCATAGCACCCTAACCTTTTCTTCCATAGCACCTTGACCTTTTCTTCCATAGCATCTTGACCTTTTCTTCCATAGCACCCTAACCTTTTCTTCCATAGCACCTTGACCTTTTCTCCCATAGCACCCTAACCTTTTCTTCCATAGCATCTTGACCTTTTCTCCCGTAGATTCCTGACATTTCTCCCATAGCATCCTGACCTTTTCTTCCATAGCATCTTGACCTTTTCTTCCATAGCACCCTAACCTTTTCTTCCATAGCATCTTGACCTTTTCTCCCGTAGATTCCTGACATTTCTTCCATAGCATCCTGACCTTTTCTCTCATAGTTTCCTGACATTTCTCCTTTAGAACCCTGACCTTTTCGCCCGTAGCACTCTGACCTTTTCTCCTGTAGCACCCTAACTTTTTATCCCATAGCAACCTAACCTTTTCTTCCATAGCACCTTGACCTTTTCTCCCATAGCACCTTGACCTTTTCTCCCATAAAACTTGATCTTTTCTCCCATAAAACTTGATCTTTTCTCCTGACCTTTTCTCCCATAGTTTTCTGACATTTCTCCCATAGCACCCTGACCTTTTCTCCTGTTACACCCTGACCTTTTCTCCTGTAGCACCCTGTCCTTTTCTCCTGTAGAGCCCTGTCCTTTTCTCCTGTAGAACCCTGTCCTTTATGCAAAATCATTGTGATTGTGTTGGTTATTGTACATTGTTAAAACGCTGTTTGGTTGCATAGCTGTACAATATTTTGGAAAAAGAATAACTGGTTATGACAAAAGCATTCTAAAAAGATTATATTCACTTATGATGCCATGAACCATATTACCCATGTATATATTACTTATTAGTTATCTGGAACCATTACCGGTAACACGTATTATACTAGTTTTCAGGAACCATTAACATGAACCATTAGCATGTATTATATTAGTTATAAGGAACTATTACTTTAAATTTAGAAGCCTTTCGTGAATAACATGATTTTAAGTTCATGTTTGATATCACTGTGTATTTTGTGTTTTGAATATCTTATGGAATAATTACTGCCTGTATTTCAGGATCAAAGCCAGGAAGTGAACATCCAGATGATAAAACTTCCGCTGGGGACTCAGGTCAGTACATGGTCTTCGTTATCCACAGATTTTACATGGTGTAAGGAAATAAAACGGTGATTGTCCATGAAACTTTGTCATGCAGCTTAAAACATATTTTGTTCTGCTAGATTTTAATTGTAGCTATAATAATAAGCCTTTGCCTTTTTCCTCCAGTTGGAAAATGTATAGGCATATGTGTAAATCTGGCATATAATGGTGGAGTATTTCTGTTATGATAACATTATCAAGTCTATTCATAGGATGTCTTTAACAAACATTTCATGTGCTGATATTACTGTATGACATTTACAGGGGGTTTGCCAGAGAGACCACTGGCTCCAGTCACTCAGGGACCACCAGCACCCATCACCCCTGTCCAGCCTGTTGTTACAGGTAGGTATCTGTTCCTCCAAATAACATTTCAAAACCGCAAATACCAGATCAGCATCTTATAAAGGTATAATTATAACAATTGGATATATTCTCTCTTTAAAATAATTCATATATATTTGTGTTTCAAGTGATAGACTATTAAAATGGTTCGTTTTTCCTACAGATGCAGTAACAAAGTCTCAGCCCACTCCTGCACCCCAAGCTCCAGTTTACACAGAGGAATCTCATGATCAGGGTGAAGAGATGAATGCAGATGAAACAGCCTCTAGTGATAATGATCAGAATCAGTCCAATGAAATACAGACAAATGAAAATGATTCTAAAGTTAGTAACAGTACAGACACAAGTGGAAGTGGTGATGGGAAATCAGAATTCCATATATTGAATGAAGACTTGATAGAAGTAGAGACATACACAGACGGCTCACAGGGGCCGATAGTTGCCCTCTCCCTTGGGTTAGCAATAACGCTCATGTTGTTGATCTTTGTTGGCTGTAGGTTACGGACTGTGAAACGAAGATTACGGAAGGGCAGAGCACTTCACACAAATGAGGCAGATTACCTTATAAATGGAATGTATTTATAACACAGATATTGAACATGATTTCAGTTGGAATTATTTTAAGGAGTAAAAATTATGTTTGATTGAAGAAAACAGCTCATGATTTGAGTACAGAAATCCATCAAAATTATTATAATAATATTCCAATAATATTAGTCTTGTATGTGATGGGTCTGTGATATTTATTCATCTAATGATGAATGTTTTCATTATAAAATGTAGCATGTATTAATATGTAACATGTATTCATAAAGATATCAAGTGTTTCCTTTGATATTATTTATAACATTGATGTGTTAAATTTTACTTACTTCAAAATACACTATGAACAATTGGTAAAACTCCATTGTATTGAACAAAAAAGACATTTTTTTTCAAATTTCTTCAAATTTTGTTTTAAAAAAAGAGAAAAGATCTGTAGTCTTCGAAATTGTCATTGTTTCAGTCTGGTTAAGTTGGTTGTTACGGAGGACAATTCTGTATGAACTTGTTATTATGAATCAGCATGTAGAAACAAACATTTCATTATCCCACCATTTTTAGAGTTTTGTTGCAAAACATGTGTGAGAAATATTTTTGTATTTTAACACTTCATTTAGTTTGTTATTATGTAATCCTATATGTGATGGTGTTATAAAATCATATAGTTTTTCAGTTATGTCTATATTAAGTTTATGTTGACTGTTGAGAGACATGTATATGGATTTGGGAGATATATGGATCTGAATCAAAATACTACAGAATCTCAGTCAAAATGTTGGTTACTATTTGTGAGAAGTCAGGAGCCAGTTTGTTTTATGCATGCTATCTAGAATGATGTGGTTGTTGTGTGTTTGTGTGTTGATGAAAGTGGGAGGTTGATAACCTTGACAGTACTAACTATTGGAATGAAATGGAAGAATATTTAACAGTTTAGTTTACCATAGTCTTTGCTTACCGGTACATAACTTGAAGATGGTTTTAGTAAGTTACATTTAATTTATTTCTTATTTCAAATCTAGACAAGAGTTTGTAATAACCAAAAATTGGACTATTAAATATGCTGACATAACCGTCAGACATCTTCATGTATTGTAATATTTTAATAGCCAGACTAAAATTTACATGTGTTGCTGCTCTGTCAATATTGCAGATATATGCTTTTTAAAACTAAATTGAAAGTGTGTCCCTGTCAAGTGCATGACTTGTTGGCCCCTGATCTGTGTTGACATTATTCTGTGTTAGTCTACAAGTGTACATTCTACTTATTTGATTTCATATACCTCTATCTCTCTATGTTTTTGTATTTCCCAGACATTGTCCAAGACATTGTCTCCAGAAGGCACCTACAGCTGACTATTGTCGTGCATTAATATTGCATTTATCTGTTGTAAATGCATTTAAATAGTGTACATTTGTTTTAATTATTTTGTTTCTATTGTTGTTGTTTCATATCCATGGTATTATCCTTAAGTTGGGTGTTTTTTTGATTATTCATGTTATAATAGTTTATACCTTAAGTATGCTTGAACGATACAATTAATATTCAGATATTTTACTGCACATTCATTCCAGTTATACTTTGTGTTGGACCAAATATGTAACAGGTTCTTTAAATTTTATTTTTGTTAAATATGTCTATGTTTTTTCATACATGTTAATGCGTGCAATATAGTTAACAACAAGTCTGCTTTTAGGAGCCACATTTCATTTCCTTGTTATTTTATTAAATAGTATAGTTCTTTTAAGATAAAGGTATTCTTTATGGATTATTATTTTTTACATTAGCACAACCATGATATTTTTTTCTTGAGAGAACAATTATTTTTTAGTTGAGAAATGTTGTGAATTAGAATTATTATCAGTCAGCTGTGTTTCTTACAAAATACGCAAATACACGTTCACAAAACATTTGCCTTGTTGTGTGTATACAATGTATAAAACCTGCTGTTACCAAATTTCTCTCGCTTTGGACCCATTATGAATAAGTCAACTGTACAATAGACAAATCTATATAAAACTTCAGTCATGTTTTGTGTTTTCCAAGTTGACAGCTCACCAGAAAAACACATCCAAGTAATGAATGGGATAAAAGCTGGCTGCAGGATTTACTATAGTTTAGCAGTGATCAAAACAACATATATTAAAACAAGAGCTGTCACAGTATGTGACGAATGCCCCCGAATGTGACATTGACCTACGAACAAGGTCAGTACATGAAAAGTTGATCTTGCCTTTACGTGTCAAATACATATGGCAAGTTATTTTAAATTGCCTCTGAACATAAAAAATACCACCCATACTTGACAACCTACACTGTTATGTCCTTATATTCAGAATTCCCTTGTGAATAAACACCAAGTGTGACCTTGACCTTTGAGGTAGGGACATGGGTCTTGCATGCGACATGTCATCTTGGTATGTGGAACACATGTGGCAAGTTATTTTAAAATCTGTCCATACAAGGGAAAGTTACAGCCCGGACACGACAACCTATACTCTATGTCCTTATATGCAGCACTCCATTGTGGATAAACACTAAGTGTGACCTTGACCTTTGAGGTAGGGACACGGGTTTTGCACGCGAAACGTCGTCTTGGTATGTGGAACACATTTGGCAAGTTATTTTAAAATCTGTCCATACAAGGGAAAATTACAGCCCGGACACGACAACCTATACTCTATGTCCTTATATGCAGCACTCCATTGTGAATAAACACTAAGTGTGACCTTGACTTTAGAGGTAGGGACACGGGTCTTGCAGGCGCCACGTCGTCTTGGTATGTGGAACACATGTGGCAAGTTATTTTAAAATCTGTCCATACAAGAGAAAGTTACAGCCCGGACACGACAACCTATACTCTATGTCCTTATATGCAGCACTCCATTGTGAATAAACACTAAGTGTGACCTTGACCTTTGAGGTAGGGACACGGGTCTTGCACGCGACACGTCGTCTTGGTATGTGGAACACATGTGGCAAGTTATTTTAAAATATGTCAATACAAGGGAAAGTTACAGCCCGGACACGACAACCTATACTCTATGTCCTTATATGCAGCACTCCATTGTGAATAAACACTATGTGTGACCTTGACTTTAGAGGTAGGGACACGGGTCTTGCACGCGACACGTCGTCTTGGTATGTGGAACACATGTGGCAAGTTATTTTAAAATCTGTCCATACAAGAGAAAGTTACAGCCCGGACACGACAACCTATACTCTATGTCCTTATATGCAGCACTCCATTGTGAATGAACACTAAGTGTGACCTTGACCTTTGAGGCAGGGACACAGGTCTTGCACGCGAAACGTCGTCTTGGTATGTGGAACACATGTTGCAAGTTATTTCAAAATCTGTCCATACAAGGGAAAGTTACAGCCCAGACACGACAACCTATACTCTATGTCCTTATATGCAGCACTCCATTGTGAATAAACACCAAGTGTGACCTTGACCTTTGAGGTAGGGACATGGGTCTTGCATGCGACATGTCATCTTGGTATGTGGAACCCATGTGGCACGTTATTTTAAAATCTGTCCATACAAGGGAAAGTTACAGCCCGGACACGACAACCTATACTCTATGTCCTTATATGCAGCACTCCATTGTGGATAAACACTAAGTGTGACCTTGACCTTTGAGGTAGGGACACGGGTTTTGCACGCGACACGTCGTCTTGGTATGTGGAACACATTTGGCAAGTTATTTTAAAATCTGTCCATACAAGGGAAAGTTACAGCCCGGACACGACAACCTATACTCTATGTCCTTATATGCAGCACTCCATTGTGAATAAACACTAAGTGTGACCTTGACTTTAGAGGTAGGGACACGGGTCTTGCAGGCGACACGTCGTCTTGGTATGTGGAACACATGTGGCAAGTTATTTTAAAATCTGTCCATACAAGAGAAAGTTACAGCCCGGACACGACAACCTATACTCTATGTCCTTATATGCAGCACTCCATTGTGAATAAACACTAAGTGTGACCTTGACCTTTGAGGTAGGGACACGGGTCTTGCACGAGAAACGTCGTCTTGGTATGTGGAACACATGTGGCAAGTTATTTTAAAATCTGTCCATACAAGAGAAAGTTACAGCCCGGACACGACAACCTATACTCTATGTCCTTATATGCAGCACTCCATTGTGAATAAACACTAAGTGTGACCTTGACCTTTGAGGTAGGGACACGGGTCTTGCATGCGACACGTTGTCTTGGTATGTGGTACACATGTGGCAAGTTATTTTAAAATCTGTCCATACAAGGGAAAGTTACAGCCCGGACACGACAACCTATACTCTATGTCCTTATATGCAGCACTCCATTGTGAATAAACACGGAGTGTGACCTTGACCTTTGAGGTAGGGACACGAGTCTTGCATGCCACATGTCGTCTTGGTATGTGGAACACATGTGGCATTTTAAAATCTGTCCATACAAGGGAAAGTTACAGAGCCGGTTGGACGGACGGACGGTGCAATTTTAATATGCCAACCTTCGGGGGGCATAAAAATGGAATAGAATAATTTAAATGTAAAATAAAATTAAGAGTAAAATCTTAATGTTAATCATATGCTATCGTTTCAACCAGGATCATATCTTAAATAACCTGCTGCACAAATTAAAGCTACTTAGTTTTTATTTGCCCCTTGTGTGGACAGACAGACGGCCAGATGGCATGATTCTAATATGCACTACTTCAGGCACTTCAAGGGCATATAACCTATGAGGATGACAAAATGATTTTATTGATATCTAGTACCTGCTTATATGATTATGTTGAATGATTTGGGATGATCTTTAAGACTTCCACGATAGCTTCATGTTTCTATTTAAGCTCAATGCCTAAGCATAGGGCTACTGTGCAGAAATGTTGGCAAGCTTTTTTCTGAGTCTGGAGGCCATGACCGACTTTTCCCAAATGTGAGCTTGGTCAGAATGTTTGTGCACTTCATGTTTGTAAAAAGAAACAAGGTGAAATGAAGATGCTGTAGCTGCCCCATATTCTTACCATTCTTCATGAAGTAAGGTTCGAATACCTGTGGTTGAGAAATAAAACCAAGCTCAACACAGTTTGAACTTTTAACCGGTGGTGTTCAGCTTCGATGAAGTTTTTTTACCTGTCATGACATTCAAGAAATACAGCAGAGTTAAAGAAAAATACAAATGCAAACTAGTATACAAATATGTGCAGATCAGTTACAATGCTTTTAATGTCAAGTTCAGGTGGAACCAAGCAGCATCGAGTTTGCATTATTTTCAGATGTTTCCCAGTCAACGGGGAAACTAGATGTACAATTACCAGTGTGTGTATACCACGTGATAAATTGCGTCATAAAGGCTACGTCTGAATATTTTGCTTTGAATGAAGATATTAAAAAAAGATAACTTTCCTATTTCTTTAACATTTTAAATGAAACATAGCGCAGTCCGCTTACGGAGCCCCGCCTTAGGTCTCTCACCAGAGTTTGAGAGTGTAGTTACTTAAAACACTTGGACAAACCTTTTTACAATACGACCGTCTGACAGAGTACTGTCATTATTTTGGAAACAGGTTTGTCGAAGTGTTTGATGAAACTGATCACCTTATCAAACTCCACTAATTAAACGAAGGTTTGGCTTTTTAAGTGCCATAGACTGCCCTTTGTTTTATTTAAAATGGTGTAGTAAAAGAAAAGTTATTTGATTCAAGTCTTCATTTTAGGCAAAATGTTGTTTTCGGACGTAGCTTATAAGACGTAATTTATCACGTGGTATACACTAGTGATGAAACGATTATGGAGTACAATCGATATATCATCACTGATAATGCTATGTTGGCGACAATCGATAATGGTTGTCCAAAATCGATGTCGCTAATGTTACTTCCAGTAACAACATATTTTTTTTTGTTTTGTGGTAAAAGTCGAGTAAATGTAATTTTTTCTTCCAGGTAAATTTTTGTCGAGTTCATTTAAACAAGGGATGTCACTCTCTTACACAAATGCAGTAAATGTAAACACTTTTGCTTAAATTTTTGATAAAAGCTACAGAAACAAGCTCAGTAGCAAAAAGTTTAAACACAAAAACTTACAACCTCTCCTAAAATTACAAATTAATCTTAATTGTGTATAAATTTCATAAAACATTCTTCCAATAATCTGTCTCTATGATGTAGTGGGTCCGGTCTTCCCTGTCTCTATGATGTAGTGGGTCCGGTCTTCCCTGTCTCTATGATGTAGTGGGTCCGGTCTTCCCTGTCTCTATGATGTAGTGGGTCCGGTCTTCCCTGTCTCTATGATGTAGTGGGTCCGGTCTTCCCTGTCTCTATGATGTAGTGGGTCCGGTCTTCCCTGTCTCTATGATGTAGTGGGTCTGGTCTTCCCTGTCTCTATGATGTAGTGGGTCCGGTCTTCCCTGTCTCTATGATGTAGTGGGTCCGGTCTTCCCTGTCTCTATGATGTAGTGGGTCCGGTCTTCCCTGTCTCTATGATGTAGTGGGTCCGGTCTTCCCTGTCTCTATGATGTAGTGGGTCCGGTCTTCCCTGTCTCTATGATGTAGTGGGTCCGGTCTTCCCTGTCTCTATGATGTAGTGGGTCCGGTCTTCCCTGTCTCTATGATGTAGTGGGTCCGGTCTTCCCTGTAAAAACATGGGATCACGGCTCGATGCATTCTGTTTTTGAAACCGTTTTTGGTTTGGTTTGTAATTAACTAAATTACTTTTTTGTTAAAAGTTTTATGAAATTAAGATGTTCTAATGAAATGTTAAATTTAACAGGTTCACAAAAATTCAATATGCATTTGAATGGATAAAATATTAAGATAACTTGCATGTTCCATTGTGCATCATTTTTGCAGTATAATGTGCAATTAGTGTGTTGTGTTAAAATGTTTTTTCTTTTCGTTTAGTTGTTAAAAGACAGAAAGGGGTTATGGAAATTTACTTTCTGTTGCAAAAAGCATGTCTATAGCATCACACGTACTGAATCCATTTAAATGCTCGTGATACAATATATAAATAATGTATTCCTAACTGATATTATGAACTTTCGATTATTGTCCGATAGTAAATCGAAATGCTTGGTCCAATTCAATTCGATTATCGATAGCAAATGGAGTCCGATTTTCAAACACTAGTATACACACACTGATTACTTTACTTACCCACAACAACAAAAGAATTTATTGAATACATGTCCACATGCATCTGTTTGTCCAGGTTTTTCCGGGCTCTCCTTTTTTCTAACAATTCGCAATATTTAAAACAATGTGGTCCTGTGTCTTGTCAGTTGTTTATAGCAATGCAGATAACAAGTAAAAACGTGAATTTTCAACCCAATGAAACACTTTAGTTTTAAATTTATTTTAAAGTACCGCAAAGCTGCATTTTAATACTCAACATACATGTAGGAGGTACAGGTAACATAAATAGTTCAATGTATATATGTACAAAACTAGGGTGCAGTTGTCAACAATGTCTATGATACTATCACACAATAGGTCAAAAACAGAACATGCAGTATCCTAGAACGAGTCTTTGAAAACAATTAAACAAACTGAACCCTAGTCTCTTTTTTATTTGTAAATAATAAAAGTGTCACCTTTCAAGTGTCTTTTAACATAGAACATGCTGTTTTGGATTCAGTTGTATATATACATGAACTTATAAGAACAGAAATGGCAAATTCATATTTGGATATGGTGAATTTACACAGAGAACTGGATAAGCTCTTAAAATTTACAAACAGTATGCTAGCACTTAACACCAGATACTCCGGTAACTTCCTTGGAAAAAGATGCATACTATACACTAAGAAATTAATTCAGATATAATGTGGTATGATTTACAATTGGCATAATAAAGAAAACTTCCCACTAAAGAATGTATACAGCACTGAAAAACAATCTAAAAGATTATGATGCACAGCTTGATAACAATACATGTTTTGCAAAATTATCAACATCCAAGAAACAGAACATCCAATATACAGTATGTTTCTTAAACAGAACATCCAATATACAGCATGTTTCTTAAACAGAACATCCAATATACAGGATGTTTCTTAAACAGAACATCCAATATACAGGATGTTTCTTAAACAGAACATCCAATATACAGTATGTTTCTTAAACAGAACATCCAATATACAGGATGTTTCTTAAACAGAACATCCAATATACAGTATGTTTCTTAAACAGAACATCCAATATACCGCATGTTTCTTAAACAGCACATCCAATATACAGTATGTTTCTTAAACAGAACATCCAATATACAGGATGTTTCTTAAAAAGAATATCCAATATACAGCATGTTTCTTAAACAGAACATCCAATATACAGGATATTTCTTAAACAGAACATCCAATATACAGCATGTTATTTAAACAGAACATCCAATATACAGCATGTTTCTTAAACAGAACATCCAATATACAGCATGTTTCTTAAATAGAACACCCAATCAACAGAATAGTGCACCACAAAACCAAAACACTTGTCTGTTTTTCTCTGTTGACCAAAATTCTATTATACATTTAAATCATTTTTGTCAGAGAGGAAAGACACAATGTGTAGCCAATATTTAGGTGTTTGTACACAAATCAGCACATCATCATCAAATATGATGACAATGACACCAATGACAATACATTCATTTTTTTTAAAAAAGCTAAAGCTAAAAATCCAGAATCCAAAACGCAGTCAAAGTAAACCAACAATGTATGTAATAAATTGCACATCTGTAGACAGCAAGGGGAAGAAAGCATTCATAGTTGACTCCTCTCTCTAAAACAGTCACATCCCTCAGAGCTCTTCCTTACTGAAAGAGAATAAGTTGTATCCTGCTTATTGAAAAGAAACTCTACATCACTGTAAAACAGTTCTCTTAACTAACAAACACTACATATATGTAATCAACAATTACATCAGTCAATTAAAACATTTTATATTCAGCACCTTTAATGCAGTAATTTAGTAAATTGTGGAAGAACAGTTAATTAGATAAACATATTCAAAGAAAGTCAAATGTTAACCTCTTATTATGACAATTTAACTAAAACATTTTTTTTTAATTTTTTTTTTAGTGATTCAAATATATTTTTTTAAGTAAAAACAGTACATTATAAGATAAATGTAAACAGCAATCGTTAAATAGTTGAAATAATACTGATTGATGTTATATAATATATAACATTAATCAGTATTATTTCAACTAAGATTATTATATTCATCTAAAGGCTCTTCAATTATCCAACTTAGTTAATTAACCAATACAAATGCTTCATGTGAAAGATATAAAACAAGGATCAGACTGTCATTAAACTGTGAAGATTACAGTTAGTTTGGACCTGTTATATCAATTGCACTATTTCAATACAGCAAGACTGTATATCTAAATATGCAACAAGCAAAGCAGTAGCACACATAAATACAGGCAAGATGGCCACTTTTAGAAAATAACCTTGCAATACTAGTTTTGTTTTGACTCATCCTTGTACATATCAAGTTAAAGAATTCTAATAATAAGTGGGAACATCAATTTACCCAATGTTACTGTTGATGATACACAGATGGAAAATAATGAGAACAAGAACTGTCACAGTATGTGACAAATGCCCCAAAGTGCCATCCAGTTCAATTGATTATACAGTTACTAATGCGCCTGCATTCAGAAAGACCTAAGGTAACATACACCATAACCGCAAGCATATGCCAGACCCCATTTTGGCTGACCTCAAGTTATTGGGGAAGTGATTACTTACGATAAGTAAGAGTATGTACCTTGGTTTAGCATGTGCATTACAAAGTTTTCAGTAAAATCTTTGAAATGGGTTTGCGCATGCCATGTGTACCGAAGAAATCTATGGTAATGATGTAACTGTGCATAAACAGAAAAAGCAAAAGACCAGTCAGACACATTGGCAGACAGACGGACATTATTATTTTAATATGCACACCTTCAGAGAGGTTCAGGAGCATAAACTTCCTCATGCATGACAAAATTACAGCACAGAAACAATTTTTTTCTCAGAGCATATATAGGCATCAGCCCATAATGATAAGCCTTAAACTGTGACCTTGAACTTGGAGGGAAGTACGTTGGTCAATGTAAGGCATGTGCAAAGTTAATTTAAAACTTCCCAGCATGGCAAAGTTACAAGACATGAAATATAATACTCTATGAGCATATATACAGCATTTAAATGAATAAACTCTATGTATAACCTTGAACATTGAAGTTGGGTCGTCGGTCTTGCATGTGATACTTCGCCTTTTTTTCCAACATGTCTGCCATCTTATGTGTATATACCACTGTGCATTACAAAGTTACAGCTCAGACACAGATACTCTACCTTACTCTAAGTTACAGAAATGCCCTATCATAATGATTAAAGTGTCAAATTAGACTTTGAGGTAGGGTCGTTTGTCTTACACAAGAAACATCACCTTTATGTTCCAAAAACATGTGCCAAATAACTGCGTGTATGAAAAAGTTACAGTTTGGACATCTCTAAGTGTGACCTTGAACTTTTAAGTACCGGTAAGGTGGTTGGTCTTGACAAAAGCACAGCAGCATTCCATAATGATCAACCTGTAAGTGCGGCATTGACCTGAGGCTAGGGCATGGGTCTTGCAAAAACATGTTGTCTTTATGCACCAAGCACATGTGCCCAGTAATTTTTAAATCCCCACCTGCATGACAATGTGACACTCTGGAAACAGAAAAAAGGGCTGACCGACGGTGCAATTCTAATACGCCCATCTTCAAGTTGTGGGGGCATAAAAATATCTTCCATGTCCATTGATATAATCTAGAGTACCAAGGTGATAATGTTAATAATATTTTGGGACGAATAACTGTGTACTATCTATTGTTAGTTTGCAGTTTTACTGTGTACATAGGATGCTAGGAGGGATTGGACAAAGGAAACAAGAGCTTTCAGTAGACAGTGCGATCGACTATTCTCAGTGATTGACAATATAAAATAATATCCATCCTGGAGGATATTGTAAAAGTGTAGTTAATAACAGGAACTTGTAAATAGAAAAGAGTGTAAATAAAAAAGGCTTGTTGAATGGTTTGAAAGGCATATGTCAATGGACTTTGAAAATATCTGAGGTAGTACGCAAACTTTAACGTAAGTTCTAAGTAAAAAAAGGGGCATAATATTGTAAAAAAAGCTTGATACAGTGACCTCCTCCAGTACACAGGTTGAGATCTTAATGATGAATAAGTGTGCAAAGTTTCAAAGCCATATGTCGATGGACTTTGAAATTATCTGAGGTGGTACGCAAACTTAAACATAAATTCTAAGTCGAAAAAGGGGCATAGTTTTGTTAAAAGGCTTGACAGAGTTACCTCCTCCTGTGTACAGGTTGGGGGCATGATGGTGAACAAGCGTGCGAAGTTTCAAAGCCAGATGTCAATGGACTTTGAAAATATTTGAGGTGGTACGCAAACTTTAACATAAATTCTAAGTCGAAAAAGGGGCATAATTCTGTCAAAATGCTTGATAGAGTTACCTCCTCCTGTGTACAGGTTGGGGGCATGATGGTAAACAAGCGTGCGAAGTTTCAAAGCCAGATGTCAATGGACTTTGAAAATATTTGAGGTGGTACGCAACTTTAACATAACTTATAAGTCGAAAAAGGGGCATAATTTTGTCAAAATGCTTGATAGAGTTACCTCCTCCTGTGTACAGGTTGGGGGCATGATGGTGAACAAGCGTGCAAAGTTTCAAAGCCAGATGTCAATGGACTTTGAAAATATTTGAGGTCGTATGAAAACTTTAACATAAATTCTAAGTAGAAAAAGGGGCACAATTTTGTCAAAATGCTTGATAGATTAACCTCCTCCAGTGTACAGGTTGGGGGCATGATGGTGAACAAGTGTGCAAAGTTTCAAAGCCATATATGTCAATGGACTTTGAAAATATTTGAGGTGGTACGCAAACCTTAACATAAGTGGTTAAGCCGACGCAGACGCCGACGCTCGGGTGACTAGGATAGCTCTCCTTATTCTTCGAATAGCAGGGGTTTTCTTAAGCGGATGCCCGCGCCGGGTTAAAATCGCCGCGGGCAAGTGATTTTCCAAACCAGGTAGCCCGCCGGGCAAGTGAGCTTTCGTAGTGAACGCTTTCCGGTAGTTTTATTTTATTTTTCTTTGGGTTAAAATATTTCCTAACAAGCATAAGTTAAACCAATTTTGATTGGTTATTGGAGTTTAAAAAGCCAATCAAATGAATCGTAACGTATAGCGTTCGTCAGCCTTGGCAAGATGGCGGACGGAGACAAACTGGCCGAAACTGAACATTTTTTTCTCAATTTTCTCTAAAAGTAAACAAAAACCTAAGCCGAAAACTATCGATAATGAAAGAAAAAGAAAATACGAAAAAGATAGTAGAAAGAGAATTCTTCAATCTTCCTGGTTAAAGGAATTTAAATGGTTAGAATATGAAAATCATCCCATGAAATGTAAAGTTTGTACGAAATATGATGATGTTGGTTCTTTTGTTACTGGTTCAAACTTTTTTCGAAAACACTCTTTAAAGGCTCATGAAGAATCGCAAGGTCATTGTAAAAATGAAATGATAGAAAATGCAAAAAATCGACCAGAAGTGACAGTGAGGCATTGATTAGATGTAGTCTAAAATAATAGACATGTTATACAGGATTCTTCCAATCCCTAACGTCTAAACGGGAATGTGCAAAAAACGGGGGTGTTTTAAAAATATTGAAATTGTTTTAAGTGAAGTATTTTATGGTTGAAATTGATCATAAAGAGGTATATTCATATTTTACCATGTAAGTGAAATGTTATTTTGCACTAAACAAGCATTTAATGCATTAAAACAAGTTGTTTACCTTTCCAATAAAAGAAAGTTGACCGACACAGAAAACAATTATGCGAAGGGGAACAACTCGATACAATCGTAATAACTCGGCCTCCTCCGACAAAGCTTCGAGATAGACCTCGTTGCACAATCGTAACAATTGGCCATAGCCGAAATGTTCAGAGCGATTTAAAACTGTGCCCTGAAGCTTTGCAGGTGCCCTTCATGTATATATCGTTATGTTTTGACAGAATGAAATGAAGAAAAGCCGTCAAGCTCATAATTATAAGTTGGATATTTATTTTTGGTGTACTAATGTAAAATATCATTATCTGGTAATATTTCTTGTTTTTATGATATTTTATAGACGCTATCTGCTTTAACCTGGAATCCTGATCGGAACAACTACCCACTTTTGATACTAAACAATTTGTACGTGAAGGATTTGCCATATGAAAAATCTAAAAAAATCCGTCAACGTACAATTATTTGGACTATGGCTGGATGATGCTTGTTTGAAAATAAAATGTAGCAGTTAAGATCTGTTAAATGTTATTCTTTGTGTTTATTAATAAATATCATTGCCTTTAATACAGATTGACTAAAATGGTATACATATAAACATTTGCAAAGATCGGGCAACAAAATTTCACAGGGATGTTCAAATTGACTTGCCCCCGGGGCAAGTGAAAGTCAAATCATTAGGAAAACCCCTGAATAGTCGAGCTAAAAATACGAGAAAAATCAGGAGTAAGACCTTGATACCAGAGATTTGATAATGGAAAAATGTCAAAATTGGCAGCCACCAAGTTTGTTTTGATATAAGAATTAATATTGGAATGTGGAAATGGCTAAGGGTTAATGTAAACAATGCAATATTCAATATTATAAATTCTTCCTGATGATGTTTTGTAAACGATAACGTTTTGAGAATGATACAACTTGTAAAATTAACAGCCTTATACTACACGTAAACGTTCTCAAAATATCAACACATTCAGCTAAGTATTACCAACATGTGGCATAATGCGAACTAACAACACTGTAGTTAAAAGGCAGAGGGAGATTTTCCCAGCTTTACACAACTTACAGTGCACAATGATGCCACTTCACAGTTTGCATGTTTGTTATTATTTTAATACAGAATCAAAATTATTATGTAAAATATATTGTACAATATCGATCTGTGATTTTTCACAGACGATATAGACAATCCAGTCAATGTGAGTTACGTCCCTCAATGTTAAATGAAAACAAACACCTATTCTTCACTTTATTATCTATTAAATAAATTTTTCTAATCTAATATTTGGGACATAAAACTGCGACCTATAGTGCAGGGCATAATGTGGTAAATCATTCAGCTATGCTTTAAATGTTTGTTAGTAAATACCAAGACAGAACTGGTTAAGGAGAAAGCACACCTGCCTCAGAGTACATGGAGGGTGGGGTAGGGTAAATTTAACATTAGCGGAACCTGGGCCATTGTTTCTCCTTGCTGGTGAGGGGCACGTAGATCACACCCATGAGGTTTTTCTTGGTGACGGAGCCATCCTCATGTTTGTCTATCTGCTGTAACATCTGATTCTCGCCCTGCCCGCCTACTGGGATCACTAACCGACCACCGGGCTTCAACTGTTCCACTAGCTTTGAACAGGGAAGATTTGTTAAGTAAGATGATGAAGTTTCCCATAAGCAACTATTAGGTCAACCTGCAGATATCGGTACTAAATTAATGTTTCAGAGATTTCATGTATTAACTGTTTGTGTACAAAAATGTCTCAAATAAACCAACATAACAGATGCTTTATGAAATTTCATAAAGATTCATCAGTGAAAAAGAATTGAAATTTTACTGTTTCAAAAAAACACTGTTTTGAAATTTATTTCAACTTGTTTTTTATTAAACTAAATCAGACACAAATTAATGATGTTTCTTCTGATATAATACTATGTTTGCATATTTTTGCAACTTAGTTTGTTCACCAAAAAAGACTGAAGTCATTTGAAATTGTATATTCTTTTAGGCATATAATACAAACAACAAGAGCTGTCACAGAGACAGCGCGCTCGACTATTCCGCTGCTTTTCAGTGTAAGGATTGAAAAGTCTTGGCGAAACACATGCCTGGATCACTGTTAGATTACATTTCAATGCAACACACGATGTGCGAAGATATTAACATAAATGTGGTTACATGCAAAATTTTAACCAGAATTTTTAAGTGTAATAATAAAGGGCCATTATTTGCAAAACACAGTTATCTAACTTGATTATTCAATTAGGTTAGGTGGTTGAATACCATTGTATAAAGTCTCAATGCAATACATCAAGTATTTGCTGAGATATTATCCTATGTGTGCTAACATGCAAGACCTTAACCAGAATTTCTAAGTCGCATAATAAAGGTGCAAAAATTATATAATATGAAAGATAGAGTTATCTTACTTGATTAAATAAGAAGGTTAAATGGTTAAGAGCCTGTGTGTAAAGTTTCAATGCAATACATGATGTATTTGCTGAGGTTTTGACTTAAAAGTGGTTACATGCAAAACCTTAACCAGAATTTCTATGTTGAATAAAAAAGGGGCCATTATTTGAATTTAATGCAAACTAGAGTTATCTTACTTGGTTATTTAAGTAGATTGGATGGTTGAGTACCATTTTATAAAGTCTCAATGCAATTCATCCAGTAGTTGCTGAGATATTATCCTATGTGTGCTTACATGCAAAACCTTAACCAGAATTTCTGAGTCAAATAATAAAGGGCTATTATTTGCATTAAATGCAAACTAGAGTAATCTAACTTGGTAAATTAAGTAGGTTGGATGGTTGAGTACCATTGTATCAAGTTTCAATGCAATACCTCAAGCAGTTGCTGAGATATTAACCTATGTATGCTTGCACGCAAAACCTTAACCAGAATTTCTAAGTCAAATAATAAAGGCCTATTATTTGCATTAAATGCAAAGTAGAGTTATCTTACTTGGTTAATTGAGAAGGTCGGGCGGTTGAGTACCATTGTATCAAGTCTCAATGCAATACCTCAAGTAGTTGCTGAGATATTAACCTATGTGTGCTTGCACGCAAAACCTTAACCAGAATTTCTAAGTCAAATAATAAAGGCCTATTATTTGCATTAAATGCAAAGTAGAGTTATCAAACTTGGTTACTTAAGTAGGTTGGATGGTTGAGTACCATTGTATAAAGTCTCAATGCAATACCTCAAGCAGTTGCTGAGATATTAACCTATGCATGCTTGCACGCAAAACCTTAACCAACGGGTGACGCCGACGCCAACGCTTGGGTGAGTAGTATAGCTCTCCTTCTTCTTCGAATAGTCCAGCTAAAAATTGTTTGCTTCAGACTAATATGACAAAATGCTGTATATATCACCTGGCTATGCCACTCTTGAAATACAACTGTAGCTGCTGACTCAGTGAAATATATTGCCATCTTACATAACAAGCATTTATACGCTATAAATTGAAAAGTATACAATAACAGTACAGTCAATCAAATCCCTTACTTACTGCCTGTGGGAGAGTCGGAGCAGCAGCCCCGACATGGATGGCGTCAAAAGGGGCCTCTGGCTGGTATCCCTGTCTGCCATCGCCCGTGACAAGCGTGAGCTGTCCGGTCTCCATCAGTGCTGCCAGGGAATCATCCTTCTTGATGTTAGCCACTGAACCATCCACCAGCTCCTTGATGTGGTCAATACCCACCGCCTTACCACTGGAACCTACCTGAAAAGGAATTGTACATGACTTATATAAGCTGGTGAATGTTTTTGTACCTAAGGAATCTTTCAATATTAAGACTGTGCTTTCAAGACTGAGTTATGTGTCATGACTAATTGTTGATGCATAATGCATGTCTAATGAATAAAAAGACAACATGAATGCCATATAACTTGAATGCATTATAGTGGATATTGTAAAATTCAGACTGAAAATAGTAAAAAACAATCCCAGCCTCGGCTTTCATTAGTTTGGTTTGTGGTCACCTAGCAGGAAAAGTGAGTTTCCTTTGGGTACTCCATTTTCCCAACAACACATGACCAAACTCTCAAACAACATCAGGCGAACAAGAGTATACATAACTTTTTTCACGTGTGTTTTAAAATAAATAAAAGCTTAAACTAAACCAAGACATTGTAAAAAGTGGCTTTTCTAGTTTTTTGTAAGGTGACATTAATGCATGAACTAACATTTCAAAGAGAAGAATGTTAAACACTTGTCAGCATACCATGATTGCCATACAAGCAGTAAGGTATCCGGACCCAGAGCCAACATCGAGAGCCTTTGAACCTTCCTTCAGGTGGTCCGAGAGCAACTCCAGGGCATGTGCATGCTTGAATGCATAACTTTTAATTGAATGCTAGACATGCAATTTGATCCAATATATGCATGAAAGTTACAATTTTTAAAAATGATAACTAACATCTCTCATATCACTCAGGCTCGGATTATATGAGGTAATGAACTGTATTAATTACTTCATTTATCAGTCATAAATTTAGAAGTGTCACTCATAACTGACATTTTTATACTGGTACACACAAAGATAATAAATAAATCTATATGAAGCCAAAAACATGATTAAAGCACACAAAGAATATATCATTGACACTCTCATCAAAAATTCCCATTTACTTACAAGATACAAGAATCTTTATTTAAAGTCGGGTATATGTTAACAAGAATCATTAGCTCAATGAGCTATTTTCCGACGTGAATAACAGACATACATAACATATCAAATAAAATAACAATGAGTTCGTGACCTGGAAATAAAAGTGTATGTTAATATGAACACATATGCGAGCATGCATACAAATACAAATAGGAAAATTGGATCAGAGCCATTCCCTTGTATATTTTGCTACTTACAATTTTGCTACTTCAATGTATATGATTACCCTTTAAGTTATACTTTTGAAACAACAAACCAATTTACAGTGATAACATCAACAAGTTTTCCCGGCTGTACGGCAAGTCCACACTCGCACAGTTCCACTAGTTGATATACCACTGTAAATTGTTTAGTTGTTTTAAAAGTATATCTTAAAAGGGTAATCATATACATTGAAGTAGCAAAATTGTAAGTAGCAAAATATACAAGGGAATAACAGCTTTGTACATCGATGTGTAGTTCGTAAAAAAAAACAACTAATAATTAATCTAGCATGATAGGAAAAATCTTTGAAAAGTATTGCTTAGAGGAGGTATGATATTTATCATCTTATTTTGATATTACACCTACATTGTATCATTGTAAAATAATGTTAATTACAAAAGTAAAGTTGTAACACCTAAAACAAAATACTTGCCTAAAGGAAAACACAAGTAGTTGTATGTGTTCGACAGATGCTATATAAATTTGAAACAATCCTAATTAGATATTAGCCCATGTAAATTTAATTTAATAAGTTGTTATTTTAGTCAAAAAAGTCCGCTGGAATCATTTCTGGTATTTGAATGCCATATCATTTTAATATGACACACAAAATAATGAGATGGGAATAAATTAAATACATTCATAAAATGACATGATGTAAACAGAAGATACTGACCATGTGTGGAGCGCTGATAGTGACCTGGTAGCCAATACTCTGGGGAGAGTCAGCGTACGGGTTGTGTCGGCAAAAGTGCTTCCTGTCCACAGCCTTCATAGCTTCGACCACCCGGGGAGACTTGATAATGCCATTGCCTGTATGCACTCATAAGAATTATTACTGAAGCACATTCATCTTAAAAATATGCTACCAAACTTTCCTCATTCTGTTTGATTTTATCATTTATTCATATTATTTTATGTGTAGTGAGATTAATTGAAATATCTTGGAAGGTTTTATGAGTGATGGTTAAAGTAAGTGTTTGCATTTTCTATTGTCCTAAATAGAAGCATAATTCAACTATTATAAAAATCAAAGTTATGGTTCTTGTTATTTAGCATGGTCTATTTCTTCAATGACAACAAGTGTACCAAGATTTTTTTAAATATATCTAAAGGTCTGAATTATGGCTAAGGTTTGAGTTTTTGCATGAAGTCTAATACAATTGCTCAAGAATTTTCCTGCAAAAAATGAACTTGCTAAAATTGCAACGTTTAAACATTTATTTCATCAATAATATGTGTATCTTACCATGGAGGTTTTCAACCAGGTTGGTATTGCTGTTGCCACTAGATCGCCACGCCATAATACCACGAAAGTTTTTAGCAAAAAAAGCAGAGCACAAAACAAACAGTCCAAAAGTTGTACCGCCTGACAGCAGTGATCTAGTCTTCTGTGTCAAACATCGTCCAGGCATTGGAGAAACACTGGAACGATAAATTTCCAAATAAAAAAATGATTTTTGAATAAAGAAGCAAATTGAAGTATGGAAGACATAATTTTAATAAGAATGCAACTTCAGTTAAGTTAATCTAATACATTTATAAAGGGTGGCTAGTCCAATTTAAATGATACATGCGATGAATAATGTAAGGAACTTTACAGCCTTTACATTTTTTCATGATATATACATTTGCAATCCTTTGGCACTTCTGATTTTTTTTCTTGGCTAATGATACGAAAATGCTTAATTACTACAAATCAGATTATCACATGCAAAACAAGCAAAAAGATAACATCAACGACAATGACTTAATAATGTCTAAAAGTGCTGGTAGTGAACCTATATTATGCATCGTATATAATTAAGTGCACGTGCAGGCAAAAGACTGCTTTTCGTAAACAAAACGTGTAAAAGACCAGCAAATCCAGCTTTTAGCTCAATGTATCACAGAATCCTGTTGCGCATTTACAATGAAAGCTTGCAAATTAGATGCTTATAAACAATAACATATATTACTTAAACTGTCTTCAATCAAACATCCTTATTAAGTCTACAAGCACTCAAAAAATGCAAGGAATCTGTCGGTTTTGAAAATGACCTTCACCTTTCTTTCAGGCCACGGTGCGCAACATTTTTTATGCTGTGAAAAAAGTATTATAGATACAACGTATAATATATCGTTATATTATATAGACTTCCAATTCCAGATGTGTTTTAGGTTTGTCTACCAAATATATATCAAATATAAGCGTCAGTCTTCTTTTCTGCAGTTAATTCAGCGATTTCATTTGGAGGTTACACTACACTATATTTAGCTGAAATAACATTGCACGTGCATTTCAGTGAGATTTTCTTACTCTTACTGCACCGTTTATTGAACACTACACTTGCAATGGGACAGTGGTGTAGCATTTTCCATAAATTTGAGGGCAACTAGCTGTTGAAAATGAAATACTGTAAGGGACATTCCTGAAGCATTTTGAATTGAATGATAAGTTATTCTTTATCTCAAGTCAGTTATGATTTATGCATAATAACACTGCTTCATAGCTATTTTCTGCGGTAGTATGGCTATAATAATACTACATTAGTTGTTTTTTTCAAGATGCTTTTCTAAATTGTTTAGATATACATGCCCACAGTCTTCAGGTTTTTGTATATTGCTGAGCTGCACAATTCTTTAGCATCAACATACAAGATACAACAATCTTTATTTAAAATCGGGTATGTGTTAACAAGAAACATTAGCTCAATGAGCTATTTTCCGACATCTGGGATGCTATTTTGTTTACAAGTGTCCTACCCTACCTGGCGACTTGTATTTACGTGGAAATTTTAATTCATTTTGAAGCTTTCAGGCCATTATGAACAAATCACTATTGTTTTTTTTCATAGAACAGTTGAAAAGATTGAAAGTAATAGTTTGATATTAATGTTTGATGTCTTCGATCATATCATAACATAGAACTAATGTAGTATGCCTAGATACAACCCTGAGGGGAGCTTTACTAATTTTGGTAATACTGGATTACAAACATAACAAGGTACTCGTAGTATTAATTCCACTAAACAGCTAAAACCCCTCTCACACTAGGCCACGTTCCCATGGCGTCCAAGAAAAATCCAGAATATTGACCTACGTGCAGTGGAATCGCAAGCATTGCCACAGTAATGCAGTGGCATCGCCATTGAACGTGGTATGGTTTCATCGAATGCCAAGTGACAGCACGCACTTTGAGCATCGTCGCTAGGCATATTGATAAGAGTGAAGCGGGATCGCCATGAGGTCGCCTTAGCTGTGCAGTAAGGTCTCCTCTCCGCCACAGGATCGCCGCTGGCGCACACAGAGATCGTAGTGCAAGCGCATTTATTATCAGTGGCACTTGCACAGGGATTGTACGGTGTTGAAGGTATCAATTAAGTTAATGATCCTACTTTATAGAAGTAAAGACTAAATTTTCTGGGTTGATGACACTGTGTCTAATGCGCTAAATGCACAGTGCATCTATGGTGGTTATGTGCAGGGAGTTTTATTTTTTTTACTGTGTTCTTTTAAAACGCTTGTACAGAGCTGCCACGGCAATCATTGCGCTCCCAATGCGCTTCTGATGCATCAATTGAAGATTGTATAACATTGAATCAACCCAACAAAATAGTTTAAGGGAAAGATATATGCAAATAAACATTCATTTCACCATGACTGATGTGCAACAGCAAGGGCAGCTTTAACTTGCCTATATGCAGGTCCAGCAGATCCCAGATGATGCAGACCCTGTGGATTTCATTCTATTTTTCACCTTTCCACCTTTTTTGGCTGTTTGAGATGTTTGAGAGCAAATGGAAGAATGAATAACTGGAGATATTGTTTTTATAGGAAGTGCAAAACAACACACCGTCAGAGCAGTGTAAGTGCCGTGAGAGCGCAAAGAAATGCCAACTAGAACTCCTAAGGAACATGGTAGAACCCATTGGAGAGACCATAGTGATCGCCATGAGAATTTAGTGATGTGGCAATCTTCATGGAAAAAATCTTTTTTTCCTGTGATCTTATGGTGCTCTTGGAAATTTAACATCACCGTGCAATCGCAGTGGCAATGCGGCTTGGTGCCACAGGGTCTTAAAAAGGGCCTTACCACACAAGTCATGTTCTCCTATCTTTTACCATGTGTCAATTTTGGGCCCTAGTTTTCAGTACCATTTTGACAGCTAGTTAAATCACAACAATCTTTAGCTTTACCCCTGAAAATAATGTATCATCAAATATACTTAAAGTGTTTGTGTCAATGACAACAACATCGACTTGAAGTCCAGTGCCCCATGACAAAATAACACGACCCTAAAGCAAGCAAACCTGATTAGTGATTATACGTACCTTGCATAAAATATATTTGCTCAGGACTTTCATTCATCAGTTTTGGAATAAAGGTTTTAAGGGTTTTCTAATGAGTTTTCAGGACTCAAGAGGGTGGTACCCAATACAATATGAGCTAATAAATTGACTCTTAGGTTGGTGATTTTTGAGAAGACTGTAACATTTTCATTTCTGGTCTCACCGTTTGAAAACTAATAAAAATTCAAAATAATGAACTTGCAGGTTTTTGTTAGTAGTAATTTTTTTTTTATGGTACAGATGCAAAGCAATATATAACAGCTTGTGATAATGTACATCGAACACATACCACAGAACAATTTGTAGTAAATATTTACTTGAAATGCTCTCATTTGATGGTCAGATCCCTATTAATGGATGTTTAATGACCAATTTGCCAGTAATGTGTAAAGTGTATCATTTTCCTTATTGCATTATGAGAGACGGGTCTGTCTGTTTGTTCTCATAAAAACCTTGATTGATGAACAAATTGGGGATGTTAACTTTATTGATGGGACCCGGCCATGGTTATGGTAATGATATGTTTCTATCTAACAGGCTTTAGCAGTGATACATATAATAATTCTACACAATACATAATAATAGATGAACCTATTCTGTTTTCTTCACATTCAATATAGAGGTATTTAATTCTTTATTTTCAAATTTGAAATTTCATTTCACTTAATGACTGTTACAATACCCAAAAGCTGATATTTTTTCTTGTCTTTGTACCTTTTTGAATATTGCAATGTGAATACCAGGAATATAATATTAAAATATATACCTACAGCTGATTGAATATATATAACTATTCAAGTTTATAATAATTTACTTCAAAGTTATCCAAAATATTTATTGATTGGTCTTTATATATCCAAAAATAACTACTAACCAACCTAAATGTTTTAATGAGTCAACTACTAGCAAAATGATAACTTGTGGACAACTGATGAGTTTTATACTATGGGCTGCAGGTAGTTGAACAGGTGGAGTGGTTGTGATTTTAAAGAAATTGAATACTTGTAGGTAGCAGCATCAACGGAGTAAAAAATAGTTGCTCATAGGACTTGTAGCTTAGATTGTATTTAAGTGCTTGTTGTTCTAATGCCAAGAAGCCTAAGGGTGACTATTAAGTTAGTGTGTATCTATGTTGTGGCCTGACATGGAGACAAGAGGCAGGCTGGTCCTGTCCAGATATCATATCTCCTCTGCCACCTTTGTCTTCCCTATCAACCCCGCCTTAAGTGGCTGCACAAGATAATTGAACATTGTGATATACAGGACTGCATGAGACTGTAGCCATACTGTGTGAGTAAGGGACATATTGTGGGGGATCTGCAGTGTCATCAATAAAAGAGCTTGATAAAAAATGCACTTTTTAATTTTTTAAAGAAAACAATTAAAAGAAAAAATGCATTTCATTTGATCAACAGTTTGTTTGCAATGTCTATGTCGGCTTGTAACTGAATTCGTTGGTAGGAGGGTTTGCTTGTTGGGAGAAGATGGTATGAGGTTGTCATCTTGTCTGTAACAAATGCTCAGGACATGACTAACCTGCATTGTATCTCTGTCGTTAATTACATTAGAAAACAATTTTTTATATCAAGAGTGAATATTTCAGTATCTACTTGTGATAGCTGTACACTGATTGAATTATAAAGCGGTTAAAATGTGCTTTACTTCGAAATGAACATCTTAATAGACAGGAGTGTCATGCAGTATTTGGAAGGCTTGTTGACAGTGTTAAAGCTCCGGAAATGAAGGAACAAACTTGGCCAAACATGGCTGATATCTTATACCCCTCATTCTTGGACAGGAGATAATGTGCATGATGCAGCGGATATTGTAATAGTGTCATGTTGTATTTGTAGCAGTTGCATTCGTCATCATTATGGTTGAACATTCTTATACATGTAGTAACATCCAGTATGGTCAGAAAGGCTGAAAATACATTGTAAATTATGTGATAATATATATTCAGCACTGGATTATTTGCTTATTTTATGTACTGGTCGATGGATGTTTTTGTTTTGCCTGTAATATTTGCCAGTTGTGTGATTGATATCTTTCCAATTAACCTGTCAAATAGACGGGCATGATTTTCACTGGGAATTGACCTCACAATTTACTTGGACTCATAATTTATAGTGTGATTTGTGTTAATTAATTTTGCAATTTTTTCTGCAAGGACTTTGTACTTTCTTATGAGTAATTAATCCATGGTTGAATCATGTTTCCTGTTGGAGAATTAAAAGGCTTTATTTGAGCTTCAGTGAACAAACAGCGGAAATGTGATATACCAGACTTCTAGGCTATGATTTAAATAATATACTGTTTAGAAAGCATGCACGGTATGAATATTATAAATTTTCCTGGTTAAATTGTACTAGGTTTTGTCGGTTATGGTAATCTTATATGGGAGTGTAATACAGTATTTTGATAAGTTCAGTGAAGCATGGAGCAAGATGATGTGCTTATAATCCCTACCGTTTAGGATGTGTCATGTTATCTGACATTCAAAACATACTTTGATAAAGCTTAAGCTACCTTTGCCAAAAATAGAAAAATACCATTTTGGATGATTATCTTTTGATCTATGATGTGATACCATATTTTAGATAAGACATACATGTAGAGGAACACATGTAAACAGTGAGTAGACTGAATGAAACGACACATAAGTTTAATGGTTAAGTGAACATTTCCTTGAAATCTTGTGTTTATGTTTGATCTTTGCTGCATCATGGAGTGGGATGAGCTTTTTTAAAGTGGGAGTACTTGTATTGCAGGTTCAAACGACATAACAGGGCTTGATATCATGTAAGTCAGTATGCCAAACTTAAAATACCAAAGGTGTGTAAATCGTCACAAGTGTTAAATTAAATGTCTTTTATTAACTGTCAAGAAAACTGAATGGAAATGTACCAAGTGTGACAGTGATTAATTCATGGATTGGATGTAAAAATGAATGATAGTTACACTCAAATCTACTCTATCCTTGGAAACAGATAAGTAAGAGTTATGTCTGGTTCAGGACGCGCCCGCCTTATCCGACGCCAGGCCATGAAGAGAAAGGGCTTCAGTCGGGGTGACCCGTCCATGGTAAGAGTGGCAAAATACTTCCATAAGCCAGCAAACGTAATGCTTTATCACTCAGTCTGCTCAGTGTGATAAATATAATATTAGAATAAACAATAATAACATGTAGGTATGTTTGTATCAAAGGTAGCATAATGAAACTAATGAGGGTTATATTCACTCCGTCCCTGTCTGGAATCCACAATTACGCTAAATTTTGTGATGGAATTGGAAAAACATCTTAATTTTGACTAGCAGACTGGAATAGAATTTACTATAAATGTTGCATTTATATTCCAGTGTTGATTGATTTTCATATATTTACATTTTGGCTTCTTGGGTCATTTCTTATATTAATTGATTAAGTTAAAGTGGAAAGAGACGTACCATTACACTTCGTTTTAATAATTAAGACAAGTAACAATTTTATTGGGTATTGTACCAATGCCTACATTGCTGTTGTCAAGTGCCAGCAAGAATTATTATCAAGAACATAATAATACCTTGAACAAGCCATACCATAATATAAATATGACTTTAAGCTTCATCTAGGGAGAAAATCGCCCTTTTCCACAAGTAAGTCTTGGGATTCTTGTATGTGGTTCACTTATTGCCAATCCTGTTTTATTTCTATTAATTACATACTTTATTAAGATATGAGTCATATGATCTGATTCAATGACAAGGTCATTGTCATGACATATATACAAAAGTCATGCACCTTGTTTGTTTAGTTTGCATGTCAAGTTTAATGTCATTAATAAATGCCATACATGGCAGCAGAAAGTAACTGCAGTTTTTATTGCCAGCCTTGAACACTCCTGCCTTTAAAGCTCTAAAGAGGTGTATATTGCTAAATTTGCTGATGTCAGTCAGTTGGTCAGTATCTCAGTAGACCAAAGCTTGTCTGAGTGATAACTGAACTATTCCTGGACGTATGGTCATGAAGGTTGGGCCTGACCAGTAGATGACCCCTATTGACTATAGGGGTCATTGGGTTAAAGGTCAAGGTCACATTGACCTTTAATGGTAAAAGGATTTTAAAGCTTGTCTGAGTGATAACTCAATAATGCTAGACCTATGGTCATCAAACTTGACATGGAGGCTGTCTGAATGATAACTCGACAATGCCTGCACCCATGGCCCTCAAACTTGACTTGGAGGTTGGGCCTGACCGAAAGATGACCCCTATTGATTCTGGGGGTCATTGGGCCAAAGGTCAAGTACACAGTGACCTTGAATGGTTTTCCGAGTGATAACTCAACAATGCCTGCACCTTACTCCTAATAGAACAGAACTCAATTGTTTGGAAAACTGCTGAAAATTTTATTTGTCTTAAAGGGGCAATACTCCGTATGATAAAATAGTTGGCAAAAAAAAAGAGAAAATTGTCGAAAACTGACATAAGCTTGGCATCGATGTGTACAATGCATTGAAACTTTCTGACTGAAGTACTACATAGTTTACAATTTATTTCAGTTTAGCAGTTATTTCGTATTTTTCCATTAAAAATGATTACTGGGTATGTCTACCTGGTAGAATTTCTTCCTTATGCGTGATTGGCTAGTCGGTGTTATCACGTGATATTACCGAGGTTGGTGTATAGCTTAATTATGTCACCCAATTGGAGTTTGCTGTAGTAGCTAAGTGGATACGATGCTGGACTGCAATATTGGCGACACGGGTTCAAACCCGGTCTCCGACTCAATTTTTTTTATATTTTGGTACTTTTTTTTACAATTATGATAGCAAAGCATAACACATTCTATTAGATAATTGTCCTGAGATTCGTTACAGAAAAAAACTTTTTTTGGTGCCAATCTGGTGTACATTCCCTTTAAAGCATAAGTAACACTGTAAGCCTTAAAACATTTTTTTTAATGTAAATATGAAAAAGTGTGATCTGATATATTGTCAGCAGTTGTATCACTGGTTTTCAGACATCTAAGCAAAAATTGGCTCATTGGAAGACAAAAAATTCAAAAGTTGTCAAAAGAGTCAATCTGTGTGAGTGCAGCTTTAAGGGCAGTGCAATAGTTTTGTTGCTTGTTACTATGACAATGATGAGCAGAAGACACAGGAGTGAAAGACTCCAGTTGCAGCATGATACTCTTAATTAAGTTTTAGAACTTAAGATACCATTCACTTGCAACACAGCTGCCTAATCTAAAATAATAGACGTGTTATACTGGATTCTACCAATCCTTAAGGTGGTGAAGGATTTGCCATCAAAAATCCTAAAAAAATCCGTCCGCGTACAATTATTTGAACGACACAGCTGCCTCTAGAGACTATGGGGTAGTAAATGGGAAACTAATATCGTGAATACATTTAATGTGATTTATCACAGTTACTTCCCTTCTTTAAGACTTTCACTAGATAGATGCTTTGTATATTATTTGAAAAACTACGATATGCAATTCTACTATTTGCAAATAATCTAAGCAAAACATGTCAACCAGTTAAAAGCCACTGCAACATGTTTGTATTCACAGTTTTGCCTATTGTTGACTGACACAGTCAATCATTTAAGTGGCAAGTTGAATTGCCTTAAATTTTAGTTTCAACACAGTAAATTGGCAGTTCAAATTTAGAAGTTTTGTCACACAATATTTTTACATTCATTACTAGCAGTCTTTTGCTGTTCCTGAAACTTAATTCGTTCAGAAGGTAATTATGGATCGGGGGGGGGGGGGGGGGGGGTGGTGGAGAAAATATCCTCACTACTAAATTTGTCAAAAAACTTAAAATGCTAATTATATTAGCCAACAATTAAAAGGGCTGCAGGCATGTTCAAAGGTTTATGTGCTGACTGATTCACTGCAATATGTTATAATGGCTGCAATCATGAGATACATGCTTGATGTGTAGTCTGGAAGCCTGCAATGTGCATAAGGGATGTAGTCAAGATAGATGATTGATGTGTAGTCTGGAAGCCTGCAATATTCAATAAGAGATGTAGCCAAGATACATGCTTGATGTGTAGTCTGGAACCCTGCAATATTCAATAAGGGATGTAGTCAAGATACATGCTTGATGTGTAGTCTGGAACCCTGCAATCTTCATAAGGGATGTAGTCAAGATAGATGCTTGATGTGTAGTCTGGATCCCTGCAATGTGCATAAGGATGTAGTCAAGATAGATTCTTGATGTGTAGTCTGGAAGCCTGCAATATTCAATAAGGGATGTAGCCAAGATAGATGTTTGATGTGTAGTCTGGAACCCTGCAATATTCAATAAGGGATGTAGTCAAGATAGATGCTTGATGTGTAGTCTGGAGACCTGCAAAATGAAGTGAGGGATGTAGTCAAGATAGATTCTTGATGTGTTGTCTGGAAGCCCGCAATATTCAATAAGGGATGTAATCAAGATATATGCTCGTTGTGTAGTCTGGAAGCCTGCAATATGCAGTGAGGGGTGTAGTCAAGATAGATTATTGATGTGTAAAATGGAACCCTGCAATATTCAATAAGGGATGTAGTCAAGATTGATGCTTGATGTGTAGTCTGGAAGCCTGCAATATGCAGCGAGGGATATAGTCAAGATAGATGCTTGATGTGTTGTCTGGAGACCTGAAATATGCAGCGAGGGATATAGTCAAGATAGATGCTTGATGTGTAGTCTGGATGCCTGCATTATGCAGTGAGGGATATAGTCAAGATAGATGCTTGATGTGTTGTCTGGAGACCTGCAATATGCAGTGAGGGATGTAGTCAAGATAGATGCTTGATATGCAGTCTCACTCTTTTATTTGATAGAAAATGCATTAACACTGTCTGTCACGCAATGATTTTATTCAGATTAACCAGAAATCTTTAAACATCATAGTTAAAGGCAAGCATTTGTTATTCACACTTATACTGATAGGACATAATTATATTCTAAATAATTGAATGCCTTAATCAAATTCAGACATCACTTTCATTAGTATAAAAATCATGTATCTAAAACTTGTGATTAAAGAGATATTATGTTTAGTTGGCAAGTTTGTTTGAGTGTTGTCCAGATGTTATGGAACATTCGTGCACATTTTGGCAGGGGCTGTGCCGGGTACAGCTTTTGTTGTGTTCTGTACTGGTTTGCACTAATTGATAATAAATGTTGGATACAAATCGTTAAGCTGGCACATGGAGTAACCACACCTTGCTTTCCTGATCTCAAACCCTGTCAGATAAAATGAAACTTATTATAAAAAGTGTCTTGCATTGTTTATAATCTCTTTTTGTATTAAATATTAGCCATAAGCCTGAATTCTGTTTTAGGCTTTTCATTAAAGTGAAGACAATGTCTAAACATGTTGCCATTCAACATTATAAAAATTTAATTGCATAAATGATGGGCTTATTTCTTAAAGATCTTGTAAAGGAGTATAAGGATTTGTTGTATTTTTAGACCCTGTCACGGATTATAGAGTCGCGTAGATGTTCGGACAGTTCCGGGGAGGATGCAGATGATGAAGCACCTCAAGGTAGGGCTGCCTTTTTATGTTCATCCTAACATAAGTTTAAAAGCTTTTCTGTTTTCTTAAGTTCTTAAGAAAGAAAGTTTACTGTCGTAGCCTTGGTGTTGTTGTTGCACATATCATGTTTTCATGGGGTACCAAAACTTTAATGTTTGTCATGACCTGGAAACAAAGATATAATCATGAAATATGTTACACATCTTGAGAATGACTATTCACACATACATGTGTAACTTTACACACATACATGTGTAACTTTAACACACACACATATATATGTAACTAAACACACATACATGTGTAGGAGCTATCATAAATATTTCATCCAGTTTTCTCCTTGATTGACTCCGGTAAACAGATGAGCATTGTCAACTGTGACTGCTTAAGAAGCTCTTGTTAAACATTGAAGCTGCAAGTATTTCTTTAATTGATTTTTGTTTTTTAACAAAACTTTAATTTACCGACAATGCATTAAAGAGGAAGTTTGAATGATATTTCTGCATTTCTGGTTCCTCTCAATTTTGGTTAGTGACCAAAGAATTTGTGATAAAAATAATGTGGACGAGTATTGAAAATGTTATTTTGTTTTGCTTTTAATAAACTTGGTATTCCACTGCATTGGTCGTATATTGAATTGGAATAGCTTAGTTTAATGAATAACGGCTTTAAAGTGTCATGCTATTGAATGGGGTAAATCGTCAGACGGACAATTAGACAGGAAGAATGAGTTTCACATGATCGGGATTTGGGCTGGCTCTTTCCCCCCGTTGTGGTAAGTCGTCAACTGCTAATTTTCATCGGCATGATTCATATCTTGACATGCATGTTGTATTGATAGGTATTTTATGGGTCAAATGTAGAAGGCTGGGCTTACTGGCTTTCATTGTCATGGCAGAAATTATATTATACTATTGAATTACTGTCAAACAATTAAAATGATAAAAGATAAGTTGTCTGAAGAAGTAATGGAACACAGTCACAATATTTCATGCACATTTGATTGAATGACAAGTGTACATTAATGACAATAGCTTTAGCTGATTATGACTGTTAACATTGGCTTGCAAGTGGTTTCATTCAGGTGAGAATATTTCTACTGAAGAAATTAACCAACCAGCAGGAATTAAAATATCAGTAGCGAGATTTTTTACTGTCTTTTAAATGTTGACTGTGTCTAAAGAGGATTAATCAGACTTAGGTAATGTTTATCAGAATTTAGTTGATGTGTTGTTGTATTATTATTGTTAATTTGTAGACATGCAATTTGAAAAACAGCCAATCCATCGTTTATCAGTATATACTGTTGACTTATGATAACAAAACATTATTGGATCACACCACTGTGTGTCTGTTTGTCCAGGGAACATACATTTACATACATTTAAACACAAATATTTGATTATTCAGGTTAAGACCAAAGGTTTAACTATATTTTCGGTGCTTATGTGTATATCACTGAAATGTTTATAATGGTATAGACTTGAAAGTACTTAAGGTCAGACATCTGTTTTTAAATTTTTACTGTGAAGTGTTTGATCTATTCTGCCCTGCATTTGGCACTATTTATTAATGAATGATGAACCACAAGGAATCATCATAGCAGCTGGAAATAACCTAATTTGAAAAGGAAATCATTGTTGAAATATTCAGGTAAGCCTGTTTGTGGATATAAATTTGTACTGAATAAAATTAACATGTCAAAGTCACACTTGCTCAGAAAAGTAATAAAATTATGTATGCAGCCAGTACAAGGATCAAATCCGGGACCTATGCATCCTTCAGGCAGGTGTTTTACAAATTGTTTAAATCTGTGATTATTCACATACTTTCTGAACTGTGCTTTCACTCTTGTCAATTCATATTTGAAAGAAAAAAGCATGGAGTATTCTGCTGCTTCTGTTTTTAGCTCACCTGAGCACGAAATGCTAAGGATGAGTTATAAGGATTGGTCTTTGTCCTGTGTCAGGCCGCCTGTCCATACATTTGTAGGTCTCTCAATATGTCCTTCAACAATTGAAAGACATCTTCTCTGAAACCATCAGGCCAAATCAATGAAAGTTCACAGGAAGCATCCTAGGATGACCTTTTACTAAAATACAGCAACAACATCAAAATAGCCAACTTCCTGTTTTGCTTTTAAAAACATCTCCTCTAAAACAAGTGAGTCAAATTTATTGAAATTTATAAAGAAGATTCTTTAGGTGACCCTCTTCAAAAGTACAACAAGGGATCTTGAGTGACCAACAACTAAAGTCCATCTGAAATATTCTCTTTCTCTAGCTATATATAAGATACAGCAAAAATATTAATACCTGCTTAAATTAAAAAATAATTTCTATTATAATTGAAAATTCCATATGTTATATCTGATAGTAAAGTAAACAATATAGTCTAGAAGCAAGGGGAGCAAATCTTACTACATTGTGCAGGCCATTAATATTCATACAAAGTAATTATTGTCTATTTAATAACCATAGAATAGATTTTATGCTTTATAAATTTAATTCAAATAAGTCACTTCTAAGGTAATTAGTGTTCTTTTTATAAAATACAGGTTAAAGTAATTATCTATATTACTTAAGTTCATAGAATTACATTGATTCACTGAGCTCAATATTGAATTTAATAATCAGACTATTCCATTCAACTAGACCATTGTACAGCTGTCAATCTCTTGCAAAATTGTTATGGTACTGTGCATGTTTCACAGCTATTCAGGGATAAGTAAGTATTTAAAATCAATATTTTCAAAAAACAATAGACAGGGCCGTTAAAATTTTAGACTTCGTTATCAATTAAATTTTATTGGGCAACATGGAAAACATCAACAACATTCTTCTGCAATTTATAAACAGGTCCTTAATAGAAGTTAATGTATGCCATTTAAGTGTATTACCCAACAAATGTTTATAAGCAGTGTTTTTCTTCAACTATCTTAGGTGAGCGATTCGGGGCTATCATAGGCCTCTTGTTACATTTACTGCAGTAATCATTGGCCCTATAGTTCTTTCAAGAAGTAATACATTTGAACCAGTTATCAACTTATTTTCTGCTTTTGTATATTTAATTTTACCTATTATTACTAATAACAAATGGTACCAAATTGAGTAAAATGTATTGACAATGTCACAGGTGTTGCTGCACGGGGTGACAGCCTGAATAAAGTTATGCATGATCAAAATAATTTTCAATCATTAAAGAACATTGATCATAAATGGGGAAGATTTAAGACTATATATGATGTGCAATATATGAGAAATTTTGCCTTCTTATATTTATAAGCCTTTATACCCATGTATGTATATTTTGTCTGAATATCATTCTGGAGGTGCTGCAACGTATAATAAAGCTCCAAAAATGGTAAGGTCTCGATCACAATTGTTGTAAGGTAATGTTAAATACCCAATCCAAAAGAACACCATATATTGGTCCCCTTCAGACAAACATTTGTTTAAGTTAAATATTTAATCTTTCATCTTTGAAAATATTTTGTTAGCAACACTTTTGATTGTAAAATAAAACTCTTATCGTTGTTTTATTGCATTTTAAGAGCAAATATGTGTTGTGCTTTTTTAGCAGTACAGGTAATTCTCTGTTGAAAATAACATGAATAGTTCATCAGCTCATGAACAGATTCACAACGGTTTATAAGGCAAAACTTGTCTTTATTCAAAGCTAGAGTTTCTTATAGTTATTCCCTTAACTGAAGCTCTGAACAGATATCTAGCATTTACAGTATATGTTTCATGTTGTTGTTTTTTTATTTTAACAGTGCAGTTTGGCATTGCAAGCTTTCAGTCCTAATTAACAATGTCTGTTATGTGTGCAAGCTGAAAATCCCTTGGTTAGAATTCTTGTACAGAGATTGCATAGATATTTTGAGGATGAAATGTACACTAATACAAAGAACAACTTTCATGACATTAACAAACCTTCTGATTGCTCAACAATTACCCAGAGATCTCTTCTCTTGTGTATAGTGTGTCTTGATATCGACTTTTGAAAATGCGTTTATTTAATTGAAATGCTTCAAAATGTAAGGTTTTCTTTACAAATAGTTTAACTGTAATGATATCATACAAAGTCCAGTTTTGTTTGGGAGTACTTTAAAAAGGATAATCACTTGTTGGATTTTTATTCGATTGTTCAATGCAAATTAACTGGAGAGGAACATGCATTCTATTCTGTGATCTTTTTATAATTTTGAACAATTTTATCAAAACTTTTATTTGCTGACACTGTTTATTTATGGATTTGCCAGGTTGAATAGGTGTGTAGATGATTCTTTCATTGATAAAGGCAGTCTTGGAATCTTTAAATTTATGCAAAACATTCTACAATACATGCAGGCTGTCGAAAAAGAGGAATTTCAAAATTACCTACAGAATTGACAAGTAAACAGGTAAGTTGTATTTATCAAAAGTATGTCAATATGTTGATTGGCAACCATAATAAAGACCCATGGACTAGAAACGGTTTTGTTTCAGAATGAAGAAACCAGATATAGTTTCTTGAAGTTGATACTTACATTTGATCGGTCACATCCCTTACCTGGGGGATATATTTTACAGATTGTGGAAATATATACAGGTGTGGCCTTTAAGGGTCGGCAGCGATGCAAAAGTCGATTGAAAGACCAATTTTTATAAGCCCGAAGGGTCGTATTATGTTATGGCCTCCATCGTCTGTCTGTCCGTCTGTCCGTCCGTTAGCAATTCCGTGTCCGGACCATAACTTGGTAACTAATAAAGCGATTTTCAAATAACTTTATACAAATCATCACTACATTAAAAGGATGTGTCACATGCAATTTCCAGGTCCATACCTCAAAGTCTAGAATCACCATGGGGGGGGACGTTAGCAATTCCATGTCCAGGCCATAACTCAAAGACTAGAATCACCAATGGGGGGCGTTAGCAATTCTGTGTCCGGGCCACATCTTTGTTACTCGTCCGTTAGCAATTCCGTGTCCGGGCCATAACTTGGTAACTAATAAAGCGATTTTTAAATAACTTTATACAAATCATCACTACATTAAAAGGATGTGTCACGCGCAATTTCCAGGTCCATACCTCAAAGACTAGAATCACCATGGGGGGGCGTTAGCAATTCTGTTTCCGGGCCACATCTTTGTTACTCGTCCGTTAGCAATTCCATGTCCGGGCCATAACTTGGTAACTAATAAAGCGATTTTCAAATAACTTTATACAAATCATCACTACATTAAAAGGACCTCCAGCCGAATCTTCTTCGGGCGTATAATGCTCCGTTTCGCGGTGCTCTTGTTTTTAAATGTTTTAAAAAATCAACTTCTATTTAGTTTTGAGGTTCACTACTTAAGAAGCATGGCACATATATCCGATGCCACATGAAAAGCTGCTATTAGGAGTTGAGCATTTTTTACGAAATAATATTTTATCAGATTTCCAATAAAAAAGAATTTACGTTTTCCCGGAAATGTCTTTATACAAAAAGAATATGATGGTGAGTTAAATTTATCGGAACTGCCCAATCAACAATGTCTTAGCTGATTGCAGCTATTTTAATAAAGATATATGCATTTTGGTAACCTCGAAATGAATTTCATCCACGAAATTTCATTATTTTTCTGAATAGCTTTCTTATTTGACAAGATATCATCAAAATCTCTCTAGACATTGATGAAAAGGTAGTTTTGGGCATTTTGACATAAAAACGAAGTACTATTGTTGACAGACCTTTCCGTAATAATGTGAATGCTTTTTGATCCAAATGATGTAAAATTTGTTTTACCCAAAACATGTCGCCTAGAATAAATGTTTCACCCCCCAAAAAGATCGTTCCTCAAAGCTAAATAAAGCATGTATTTTTAAACATTTAAGTGTTTGACCTTCCCCACCCACTTTTACATTGCTGCCGGCCCTTAAAGCTCAAACATGAAACAAATTGGAAAGTGTATGTTGGAAGACCAGGTAACTGTTGTATATTTATGTGATACTGTTTGTAAATGATGGCATAAAATTATATTAATTGAAGCATGCTCAAGTGTTACTCTTACTTACATTCTTTAAATAAAGTTTCTTCTTGAAATATTTTTTTCACTGAAATATTTAATTGGATTATGTCCCTTGATCAGCTTAAGAGTTTTTTGGTTGGATTCAAAAATAACTTGTTGGCCATAATACAACTTAGATACCATTCCAGATGTTATTATAAATTTATATCTGAAACATGGAACTTGTGTTGACATTGATACTGAGCAGGTTCAACCACTTTGGCTTGAATACTTGCTGAATTATGCACCTTGATTAACTGTGAAAAGCAGCAGATGAGCGTGTCCATGTTGTTGCTCTTATTCCAAGTTAGATTAGTATGTCTTTATGATATCGGACAGATCTTTTTATTTATGGACGCAGGTCATTTGTTCTTGCTTCAATGCTCATGTTTGTGCAGTTTGCATTAATGTCACAACAAATTAATCAAGCTCTGCATCCTGACTATAAAACTTGTACTTCATTCTACATACTGAACCTTTGTAAAATTCATATATAAGTTAACCGAAAGACTATATGTATTTGACTTGCTCTGTCGGTGAAATAAAGACATTCCCATGGTTATTTGGTAAATTGCTCAAATTCAAGATGATTAGCAAAGATTACTGCACAAATAGTCCTTTTCCCTTAGGCTGCTGTAGTATTTCCGACTACTGCTACAAAAAAAACAATCAGCCTGTATTCACTTCAGTGTTTTGTAAAAAATAGAAAAATATATCTTCTTTACAGGCACTTGAGCCACAAAGTTACAATTAAAGTACTGTATATAACCATGAAAATCATTGCATAAATTACAGCTAATTACTGGTTACTTTGACTGACCTGTTGATGTAGCGAGATATGATTTAATTGTAATGATGTATACTGACAATCAAGGGTCAGCCACAAGGTGAGATCGGCCAATTATGGACGTAAATGTTGGGTGTCAAGACATTTACCCTAAATCTATTCTTTGTAATCCTCTTCACTCAATATTCACTGTGTGAGAACTTTTTCAGTTATGTTTTTCGCTTCGTTTGTTCGTTTTATGATTAAATGCTGTGATATAGACTTACAAAAATCTTTTATATTCGGTAGTTCAATGGGTCTGTGGGTTTGTTTTGGTGTCGGAAATTGTGTTTGATTTACATGCGCTTGTGACAAATCTGTTCAACTTCCATTGGAATACTATTTGTGTTTGATCTGTATAGTTTGTGTCAACATTGTGCATAGGGTTAACTTCACAGGTATGTTTATTTATTTATTTATTTTCCCTTTAATTACGGATAACTACATGTGAATTGTTAATAATATACCTGTGTATTCAGGGTTTTGTAACTAGATTCATTATGCAAAGATATACTTTGAGCTGAAACTTCCCTTTTTAATACACGCTATTCACAGACTTTCAGAAAGAACTTGGAAATCAAGAGAGTGGTGCACAGTACGCAGACACTCAACATGTTGTCTTTTTCTGAAGAGAGGTTATACACAAAAAATTAGTGTATCTAAAAAGTGAAGGAGTTTGGTACAGAAGAGGGTAGGGGGCTACACCCTTTAATAAGTAATAATATATTTGTGTATCAGATCAGTTTTTTCTAAGTAATGTGCTTTATTTAGCAAAAGTGGCTGACCAAAAATATGGGTACTTAATGAATCGATGGTGATGCAGTCACTGTGTCTTGTGGTGTACTTTTTTGCACATGGGAGTGATGGTGGTATATATAATAATGGCATTGTTGTCGCCTCTGGCCTCAATTCCCTGTCGACTGTAATTGTCTTATCCTCGCCTGCTTCTTTCTCTGCGTTCTTCAAACTCATGCTACTTTTTGTACAAAACGTAAATAATTCCTTTGAAATATTGCTGTGTTGATGTCACCTATGCCAGACAGCATGCCTGAGTTTGTTTATTATATAGTTTTTGAAAAATAAATTATGACATTTGAATTGAGTGCAACTGAATACATAAGTTATGCAAAAATGAGAGATAAAAAATCACCTTTTAAACTGTTTAGAGGAACTATTTGAGTCAGCATTAAACTAAAATAGCTATGCACCCTGACGACAGTAAACATAGTCGCACTTGCTATTTGGTGGAATGTTGAAATAAAGAGGTGTTTTCAATGTCAATTTTTACACAAATGGAGAATTGCAGGTATGCAAACATGAACGTGTTTCTGGTGTGTATTAATTTAATATCAAGCATCGTTACTAGCTTCTGCACAAAACCCTCATGTCAGATTTTTCAATCCGGACCAAGATACACATGATGCATATATTTATCAAATTATATAAGTCAGAGTAAAGACATACAGGACTATTTCTCACCATGAAGATAGGAATTTGAAAAAAAAAATCTGTAAAACCGTAGCTTTTTCATATGCAAAAGGATTTTATCTCAATCTAGTGTTTTTATCATGAAAAAGTGTGCCAGCTCTCATCAGTATAGACAGAATGAGAATGAAGGTAGTCTAAAACAGGAATGATTGAGCTGTGTATAGATCTAGATGTTGACTTTGATGTTAACCCTGTCATATCAAAGATCAGTCTACAGAAAATGTCAGCTAAAACGTAGTCTGATCGTAAGTTTTCAGTATCATGAAAGTAAACAATTATGTGTTTTAGATTGGTTATCTCAATGCCCTTGTAAAACATTGACAGGATAACGAAATGACACGACAACGAAGTTGACAGTTTTCAGAATATGATGGAAACTATCCATGGATATAATATATATATATAGTGTGCACACTTTCAACACTTATCATTTATGATGTCACATCAAAAGTTATTTTACTAGTAATATATCAATAATATATAATATAGATGTTATTTCATGATGGCATGGTCATTTATGATTTAAAAAGGACTGCAAAATCAACACTCAGATAACAATCCTTCTGTGTTAATATTTCTGCCTGATGCATAGTCTTTTTTATTGAAAGATATATTTTACCAAGAATATTCTATTACGTAAACATACCAATATGTTCTATTTTCATAAAACAATTGAATTGTTCATCATTTGGCATAGTTAATGGAATGTGCATTGTTCGAAATATTGACTGAGGTGTTGAGTTACCTATGTTGTTAAAATTTAGTCAGGTTTGTTATCTTGTCCATACAATATTTTATCTATGATGTCAATGTGTATTGTGCAATGTGAAACAGGGAAATAAACAGAGGATTATTCATTGTTTACATGGGCTATCTCTGGTCTATGGAGGGGCATTCAGGTGCAGAACATGATATCTCTATGGTAAAGGGGAGCTACTGTGTCTGGCTTAGGAAATTTTGCTGTACATTTCAGTAAGATGGAAAGAGTCACCTCCCTTAACATTCTGTTTTTGCAAGAAAATTGAAAGGATAACTGCTTCACTTCAATCTGTGTTATGATTTTGTTGCAAGGAAAAAGATTGCTTCATTGTTTAACACAATATCCCTCTATGAAACTGAAGGCTAAATGACATATTTGGAAAATGGAATAATTATAAAATTTCAAAGAGTAGGCATAGGACTTGACACTCAGCCCCTCAATCCATAAACACTCAGCCCCTGAATCCATATATACCTCAGTATCATAAACTTTGAGTGAAAAATAACAGTATAATAAACTTATAATGAGTAAAAAGTAAGAATTACAGAATTATAACATTTCTTTTAATTACAAAAATAAATGATTGTTATGTCATGTTGGTATTGTGTTCATCAGTTAGTTTAGATTATTATAAACATTTAAGTTGTTTATCCAGACAGTATAATATCAATAGTTTGAAGGAATTACTAATGTTTTGTTTGTTGTCGGGAATGTCCATTTACGTGCATTGTGACACGGGTAATATTGTTTCACAATGGTTTAGTGAAGTGCCTTATCTACCTCTTGATCAGATTAGCGGGATCAGCGCAACTTTTCTCTAAATGGTCTTAATCCAGTAAAATGGGCCTGCTAATCTTGTTTTATTTCATCAAGTATACAAATTATGTGATTGTTTCCTTTATGTCTGCATTTTACATTCCTCTATAGAAAAACAGAAATTTTAAAGATGAAAAGACTTGAAGTTTGAAGTTGAATGCACTTTTCTGTATTGTTATTTGTATGCATAGTTTGGGTATATTTTTTCATCGGATTTTTGCAACACAACAAAAATAATATCGAAATCTTGAACTTTACTTTCAAAAGACAGTCTATCAAATTATTCAGGAATTCAAGTGTCCCATAGAAATCATGAATGAAAATAACAGAATATTACTGTCTGTCAAATGGTCAAGTTATTTTGAATTTTAACAAGCTCTTATGTTTACTTTTGAGCCTCAGATTTCACAAATAACAGAGAAATGTCCACTTGACATGCTCTGAATCAGTATATAAATGGCCAAGTCTGCCTTCATCTTCAAATTCTTCTCACATATTTGGCAGAAAAATCTCAGTGTTGCTTTTGACCTAAAGTAAAATTTAATGACCTGTTTAATTGATGCTCATTTTTGAAATACCGCTATCCAGTTTCAATGGAGATGGGAAGATAGCCCTGTATGTGGGTCTTATATTCATAGATACTCCCTCTGTCTTGGGAAATGGGGATGGAGATTTCACATCACATCAGTGATGGGAGGATGCTCTCCTCCTCCTCTACCTCCTCCCATCACTGCCTCCCCACCCACCTCAACACTTGTAAATTACTGCAGTCATAGACCACCCTAAGCTCTCTTCAGAGGGAATACTGCATGCATCTGTATAAGTTTTACCTTGATTCACTAAATATTAAAAATAATCAGAGAAGAAATTGCTTTATAACACATATGTTGTAGTAACACGCATCTACTGATTTTTATTGTTTATGGAACCAGAAAGGTTATTGCCCATATGGAAATCTCTGCTGCGGTTTTGCAGGGTATTTTATTTTGTGCTAACTTACCCATATAGTTTTTCCGTCTAATTTGAGACATTAAATCTGACATTTGCTCAGGTGGACGTGACTCATACATTCATTTCCGTTTTTAATGTCATGCAAATTGAACTTATGCAGCAATTTCTTCCTTGTTATCTTCCATCTTCTTTTGCTGCGAGGCATATAATGAACTTGATTGTGGGATTACTTTGATGGTATTAGTTTGTTGCAGTTAAATATGCTAGATTAGTTTTCATAATACTGGCATAAACAGATCTAAAAAACCTTCATTGAATGCAATTTGCACCAGAATGTAATAAAGAGTAATTAATACTCCAAAATTCATTTTTCATAATTTGTCAGAGGATATCAAGCAACATCAAATATAGACGGTTTGGGTACCGGCTGGCTTTAACTCCATGGTATCATTGTGTAATTATAAAGTATGATATATTTTAAGTTGCTAATCTGTTAAATGCAAAATGTCACTTATTTTTTAATCATACAAAATATCATGCAGAACTTTTCAGCAGGTGTGAAATGTTTCACTTTTTACTTGTGTCAATTTCAGTATCTTCCGGGTATCATATACTAATGATGTGGGAACATGTCGGAGGGACAAAAGGTCATATAAAACATTTTAAAGCTGCACTCTCACAGACATACCGTTTTTACAACTTTTTTATATTTTGTATTGGAACCAGCCAATTTTTGTGAAAATGAATAGTCAAGTTAAATAAGACTGCTGACAAAAAATTAGTTCACAGATTTTTATATTCAAGTTCAAAAAATGATGTTTTATGCATTTTTCTTAAACTGTTTGTAATGGTTTAAGCTATAAAACATTAATTTTCAAACGGAAATATGAAAATCTGCGATCTGGTCTTTTGTCAGCCATCTTTTATGGTTGGTTTGCAGATATTTACGCAAAAAAATGCTCTTTCCAAGACAAAAAATAAAATAGTTGTAAAAAAGGCTTATCTGTGTGAGTGCAACTTTAAGGTGGTGCTCCTATATGATAAGGTGGTATCTCATGTGAGTGCTGTCCGTGTTGGCTACCAGATAGATACTGTTGGGTCTAATTCCATGTGTTCATGTCCAGATGTGCGTGTGACTAATGTCTGACCCACGTCATATATTGTAATCATGCACACATAAGCTGCTTAAAAAGATATAGAAAGATTGGCAAAAACTCTATATTATGAACAACTAATAAATATAAAAAAAAAACACATAAAAAAGCAAAACACATACAATAGAATGAAAAAGTCTATCTTTGTTCAATTTGAACATTTTTCTAAGAATTGAAACATTTTAATAAAGCTGATTTTGTGATCGCATGTGAAAATTTGTATCAGCATAAATGGGAAAAGCAATTACTATTATCAGATGTTATTTCTACTTAAAGAGACCTGACACCAGATGATACCATTGCAAGAAAAATAGAAAATTGTCAAAATCTTACATAAAATTGATATCGTTGGGTACAACGCATTGACTCTTACTTACTGATGTATCACATTGACTACAACACATGTATCTTTCACAGTTTTTGTGTACTTGTTTTACTGGGCCTGTTGACAACATTAATCCCATTAAATTGAAAAAAAAGCGTCGGTATATGTATCTGTACTAGGGATGCAAACGAATGGCAAAATTGATATTTGAATTTTCGGCAATTCTTTTGAACGAATATTCGATTACCAAAATACATCTTTTAAAAGTTGAAGTAAACTTTTTTAATATTCACTAAAGTTAAAGTAATAGCCAGGACATTTTAGCTCTACATTGTCGTAACCGCTACGCGCGATGGACCCTGAATTTCACTAAATGAGCCTCTGAAGTTCCTCATCTCAGAAAGACAAAAAGTAATACATTATGAACAAAGAAAAAAACAAAATCTTGAATTTATATTTCTCTGCCTTCATATTTGTAAACAACATGCACTTAGATGGACTTCTGGTCGTATGGCGTTATGTGTTTGATCGAATATTTGAATATTCCTTTGCATCCCTAATCTGTACTAATTACATGACTTCAACATGCTAAATATTCTCACTATAAACTGGGAAACCATTATGCGCTATTTTGAAACGGGTAAACTCAGTTGAGACAGCAATGAAACATTCTTTAAATCATGTAAAATGATGTATTATCGACCTCATACTAGTTTGTATTGATAATTCTAGGCTTGTTTTGAGGAAATACTGTATTTGTCGATTTTGGGACCATTTGGTGTCTAGTCCCTTTAAAATATGATTTTGTTTTTAAATGTGGATGAATACTTGCCTAACAGCATCAGTATAATTGGCCTTAAAGTTACATACCTACCATTTCCTTCAGTATGTCCAGTAGCCTGCCTGCCCCTTGACAGTATTTTTAAAGGTCATTCTTGTGCCAATGACCAGAGGAATGGGTCAGACGTCACATCTATGATTTTATGGCAGAGACTTATGACTAAAATATTCATAACATTGCCATCAGTAGATGAAAAGGTTGAAATTATACTGTTCTTGATGAATCACAAATACATGTATATGGATGGATACAAGGAAGGTGACAATAGTGAGTTATGGTCAAAAGACCTTCATGGTTGTTGACAGTCTGTTGACTTAGATTGACCTTAGGACTGTTTTGTAATGAAGTCACATAGTGATACCTTGGTGCACAAGAGAGCCTTTAATATCATGCTATGAAATCCCAAAGGCTCTGCTCATAATGGCCAAACTGTATAGAACCAGTGTTTGGGAGTGAGCAGTCTTGTCCTGGGAAAGGGGGACCTTGTGTGCCAGAAATATTTTGTTTTATATTCATAGCATGAATGATATTTATGTCTGACTGGAAAAACAAATGAGTGTTGGCTTTTTGTTGTTGTCAATACTTCCGAGTCATCTAGTCTGGAAAAGCGATGCTTGTGGTCACTTTAAACTGGGTTTCAATCATGACCTTTAAATCCCTGCCCCATTCCCTTTGGCTCGGTTTCAAACCAACTAGGACCGAAACCTTTAATATCCCAACCTGAGTTATAATTTAATGTAAGGGTTCTTGACTTTTGTGCATTTATTCAATGAATTAATGTTGGTTGCTTGCTGAGGTACACATTTACCTGACCGGGCTCCTGCAAGGCCATACTGACCACAGGAGTGACCATAAGAATTAATTATCCTTGCTCTCAAAGAGATAAACCACTTCAGGCCCTCATTAATGCAAATACAGGATCAACTTTCATCAGCAAAGTGGATTGTAATAGCCCCTGGATTCCTGCATATATATCATTGCAAGTGATTTTGTCAATTTGAAAACTTTCATTAATGGTTTGTATGAAGGACCTGTGAATTGTGGACTAGTTTCAGCTATAATTGCACTCTCAGGTATGTTTTTCAGTATCGTTAAATCTCAGCAAGGTGTCTCCTTTGAATACCTTGGGACTAGAACATACGGTAGTTTATGTTCAAATTACATATTAAAATCAGACTTTTTTCTCCACACATAGAAAGTGGTGTTAATTGGACTCCAGAACAGAAGAAAAAGAGCAGATTTGATAAGATTAAGGTAAAGCATATAGTTTAGCATTAGTGTGGCAAAAAGTAAACATAATCATAAAGTTGTGTGATCTAATTTGTTGAGACATGAGCGTAAACACTAAAGATCACTGGAAGCCCGTCCTGACTTTTATAAGAGATGTCTCAAGATAAAGGGCTCCAGGTGGGTATCAAACCTGGGAGCTCATGGTTTAAAGCAGATGTCCATATATATATAGCTTGAGACCACCTCACTCTCAACATTTCTGTCACTTTGTTGCAGACATGAAAATGACTGGTACCGGTAAGATGTCTCTGTGTTTGATCACCCAAGTTTATAACAAACATTCCTGATCACCAAGATGGTAGTCTGTCTGTGGTCAGTACCCAGGGTGTCCTCATGTTGGCTGGGTTCACAAGTTAAAAGGTTAATTGGCAGTTGAATCGATTTTATGATTTGTTTTTTATCAAAGTGAATTTTTCCATTGCATGTAGAATAGTGGTAATATTATAACTCAGGTTTCATGTTTTTAAGCACTTATTTTTTGGGCTAAAATTCTGTCCCGTGAGTTTGCAAATAGGCGTGCTGTTAATGCTAGTATAGGTACCAAAACCTTCTATATTTTAATGTTGCTTGGTAGCCACTGGTATTAACCCCACAAATGTATGTAAATATTTTCTTTTGTAGAAATTTTCTCTTAAAAAAGAGTAGGCCTATACTTTCATCAATCAGCGAAAACCTGCTAAAATAAACTTCTTCTATCAATCTTGAACTGTGGGCCACATTTCTGACTCTCTTTAATATTGATTGTGATGTCTTTTTTATAAACTTTATTTAAAAATGAGAAACTGATTCACTTTTCAATAATTTAATACCAGTCTAATCACAATAACCCCATCCATGCATTCAAGTGAAGTATGCGGCCGTTATTCGGTTCGGTTGTGTTTGCCAGAGGATTTTGAACCCTTCAAGTGTTTGTTCATCCAGGGCGAGGGGCACTGTCACCTGGCAGCAGTCCACAGTTTCTAGGCCTAAGGTTAGGTCACCTTCAAAGTACTGGGGATCTATTACTGTTTAATCTTCGATGTTTAAATTTGTTGAGACTATTGAAGAGTTTTGAGTTTCGTATTAAAATATAAACCAGAAGATTGGAAGCCCTATTAGGTTTAGATTTCATCTGCCGTATTCTTGTGGTTTTGGTACATTCCTCCTTTAATCTTGTGTTGCCCCTAGTACCACATCAGAAACATGCATTATGATTTATTTAAAACACAGCCCCTCCCTTCTTTAAGAATACCTAAAAGGTGTAAATCTGGTTTCCAAATGTACAAAATGACTCAATTCTTCAATGGGAATGATACATGATTGCGACCACATAATTTATTTGGCTGTGAGCATGCATTTTCAATTAAACCATATAAGTCATCGTAACTTTTTGCACACATTAATGAGAGATTAGTTGAATAGCAGCTTGGTGACATGAGTCTTTCTTTGAAAGGATGGGATAATAGTTTACACCTCTGGAAAGGTTATTCCGATTTATTAGATTGAGAAATTTAAAAGGTACTTATTTCTTCCAAAAATGCATGACATATGAACTCAAATTAGCTTTGTTAAATGTGCCTGATTGACTCCTCTGTGATATTCAAAGCAATATGTGCTATTAACTTCAATATTCCCTGCTGTGGAATAAGAAATAGGGGAAGCCTTTGTTTTCTTGTGTTACTCCTGTAATGTTTTCTGTCTTAAGTACATGAATCTTCTCCATATCATGTAAAGCCATTGGAGAAATTGATGCATTTCTGATCATATGTTCTACACAACAAGGTTACTGTGCAGAACCAATTTTGGAAGGTTTAACTTTATAATATGGTCCGCTTCTCAACAAGGTTACTGTGCAGAACCAATTTTGGACGGTTTAACTATATGGTCCACTTCTCCATAAGGTTACTGTGCAGAACCAATTTTGGATGGTTTAACTATATGGTCCGTTTCTCCACAAGGTTACTGTGCAGAACCAATTTTGGACGGTTTAACTTTATAATATGGTCCTCTTCTCCACAAGGTTACTGTGCAGAACCAATTTTGGGCGATTAACTATATGGTCCACTTCTCCATAAGGTTACTGTGCAGAACCAATTTTGGACGGTTTAACTATATGGTCCTCTTCTCCACAAGGTTACTGTGCAGAACCAATTTTGGATGGTTTAACTATATGGTCCTCTTCTCCACAAGGTTACTGTGCAGAACCAATTTTGGACGGTTTAACTATATGGTCCACTTCTCCATAAGGTTACTGTGCAGAACCAATTTTGGACGGTTTAACTATATGGTCTGCTTCTCCATAAGGTTACTGTGCAGAACCAATTTTGGATGGTTTAACTATATGGTCCGTTTCTCCACAAGGTTACTGTGCAGAACCAATTTTGGACGGTTTAACTATATGGTCCTCTTCTCCATAAGGTTACTGTGCAGAACCAATTTTGGATGGTTTAACTATATGGTCCGTTTCTCCACAAGGTTACTGTGCAGAACCAATTTTGGACGGTTTAACTATATGGTCCACTTCTCCACAAGGTTACTATGCAGAACCAATTTTGGGCGGTTTAACTATATGGTCCACTTATCTACAAGGTTACTGTGCAGAACCAATTTTGGCCTGTTTATCTATATGGTCTGCTTCTCCTTAAGGTTACTGTGCAGAACCAATTTTGGACGGTTTTAATGATATCAGGTCTGCTTCTCCACAAGGTTACTGTGCAGAACCATTTTTGGACGGTTTAACTTTTATAATATGGTCCGCTTCTCCACAAGGTTACTGTGTAGAACCTATTTTGGAAGGTTTAACTATATGGTCCGCTATTCGACAAAGTCATTCTGTGTAGAACCTATTTTGGAAGGTTTAGCTACAGTATTTAGCTCAGGTTTTCAGCCTCTTTTCCTTCAGTGCTCCATATCTCCCAATTGAAGATATCACTGAAACTTGGATCACATATTTTACCAATCACGATCTAACTTGTAATGATGCTGTCTCTTTATGATGCCTGTGCAGCAGAAGGAATATAGCTGTCATTTTGACTGCCTTATTGTTTATTTGATGACTTTTTTCTGCAAGATTTTATCTCATGATCATGAGTCAAAGAGTCTTGAGTATGGCATGGACGCACCCTGGTCAGGATGGCTTGTTTAATTTTCATGTTATGAGAGGTTAATAATATAAGTCATGATTCCAGAGACCCTAGGTATAAATTGTTTATTTCCTGATCCAGAATTAGCTTCATTTGTTTATGGAATCAATACATTTTCCAGGTAAATCATGAGGAGAATAAACCTCATTCAAATTTTTTAAACGATTCTTTTTTCAGAAAGCTTTTTTCGGAACTAGCTGTGCACAGTGGATTTTTTCGAAAGCAAATTCTACATGGTGTTTTATGGTGGATTTTCTTTATTTTTTTCATTTAAAATAAATTCATTTTATCAGCTTAAGTAAATGTCCTCTAACTGTTGTGGGTTTTTTTTTGGTATTTTTTTTATACATTAACTGTTATCATATAGTAGCTTATTGTTTGTTTCAGTGTAAGATCGTAATAATAAGACCAAGTGAGCACCAAAAGATATATTTCCCAAGTGGCGTAGCTACGTGTGGTTTTATCAGTGATTTTTTACAGACGCTAAAATATATTGCTATCTTACACTAAAACAAACAATTTTTTTCTTTTTATTTATATATACATAAAAAAATGCAAAAAATGATCTTTAATTGTACTTTTTTAGAAAACTCAGGCTGCACACCAAATGTTATCGGAACGTAACGTCATTTCAAAAATGAATTCGTTGAAATTGTGTCCCAGGCACGTTTTATTTGGACACAAGAGCAGGCAAAAAAATCAAAACAGTGAAAAATATCCAAATGTTATTTCACTGATTGAATCAGTGAAATATCATTTTTATTTCACTGATAAATATTTTTTAATATTTTTGTATTATCATTTTACCTGAAAACACCTTGATTGTATTGACGCTTTCACATGTGTTGCTTCACATTAACATGTGAAATACCCGCAGTCATTGATTTATTATAAAGTAGCACATATTTAGAATACCTAAATGTATTTAGGTGTTAATAATGAAAAAGGCTATACCAATCTGTCGCCATGGAAATGTGGGAATATATTTGTTGGAAAATCTTATGTGGTTATTTTCTTGTAAGTAAAAGATATTTTTCTTTGAAGTTTTAATGTTAAGCAATATTTAGTCAGCTTCAACAATTGATGAACATTTTCTCTATGTACTAATGTATCATACATAACATTAATTTTAGGGAGAAAAATAATACATACATCAATGTCATGGGAAGTAATGCACACATATGCAATGTTTTAGCCTGTCATCAAGATGGTATTTTTGGTAAAATACTGATTATTTATCAGCGAGACCTTGGACATTTGTGATGGTCATTAATACTGTCCTCCAGTATGGCAGATACTGTTACATTATCATTCATTCTCAAGCTTATATATACTCGACTGTTTTGTGCTGAAGGGTTATGTGTTGTATAACAGTGTTGAATTGAAAAACTTTTTCACTGTTGCTAGAAAGTATGAACAAGTGTAGATCATATGTGTACAAAAGACGATTCCAAATATAAGATTGTCTAAAGCGATATAATGCCATAGCACTACGGTAGTCAGCAAAATAATATCAATAGCTTAAAATTCAACATTTGGCAATATAAACTAAGAAAACAATGGCCAAGGCATTTGTGTGGCATGGTCCTTAACTCTGACTGAAATAATGCTTAAATAAAGTTATGCCCTGCTGATGGGCGTTGGTATAATCGGCTCGGCAAACAATGATATAGGGACCTGATAAAATCATAAAAGAATTGGACCTAAAGCACTCAAAATATAACGAAAATGCATATCAGTGTCCCACATACGTTTTCATCCCTCCTATTGTTTTATTGCCTGTATTTATATTTTATTGCTCTTATTTCTTAAGTCATTGGAATGTAGTCTGTTTGTTTTGATGTAGGAGTGGAATGAAGTATACAGTGTCATAGTGGAAGGACTTGTTTGTTGAACATGATTATAAAACATAATGGTTATACATTTTCTGGTTCAAAACTCTCCAAAGTCCATCCTTTGTTTGTCTCACGACTGTGACTTATAACCGTAGACGAAAGCACAAACCTAAATAATATGTTAGTAGTAATGATGTCTATTTTTATATTCTTTACTATGTAAATGTGAAGAATTTTAAACAATTGCTCTTACAAAATATTAAGAAAAATGATAATAAAAGTGATAAAAAAACCTCTGATATAACAATTATATGAACATTTTGCTTTATGTAAGGAAGTTATTGTGTTACCCATAATATGCTAGAAAAGACCATTGTCAATCGAAAGAAGGATTTCTTTGAAATATGATAAATATTTTTTTCTGATTTCATTTACAATCTTAAAACCTTATTTTTGCATAGCTGCACACTTCCCACGTCTGCCTTTTTTATCACATAACAATGCAAGACATTTTAATATATTCATGAGATTCAAACTTTAATGACAGAAGTCATGCCCTGTTAAATTTACAGCATCATTTATACCTCATCATATTGTTATTATAAGGTGTAGAATGGATGAGAGCCCAGGTGCTAGCGGATATATTTCATGAAGCCCATCTTTTCTCCTTTACCTCTTCCCTCATGAAATCAACCACTTCTTTCTGTTAATCTCTAGTGTCACATGAACCTAAAGACATGATAGATCCTTAATACAAGTGATCACATTTTGTTATTCTTTGATCAAAATCATCCAATTTTTTTGAAATGTGCCATATGGGAATTAATTTAGATATTTCAAATATTTGATGACTTAAGTTTGAGTTGGATCAAATAACATAGCTCCGTAAATGTCTACTGATGTAAGATGTTCGAAAGGTCTTTCATGCTGGCTCACTCACCGTCTTTGAAAACATATGAATACCTCTAATATATATGGGCCAACTTTTGCAAAATCTTATAACATTAATATTGGATTAAATCTTTATCTGCAACTTTCATCTAAATATGGTGTATTGACACAGATTGTATTTGAAAGTGTATCATTATGTACTCCCGCAGATGACGAGAATTGATAACTAAAATATTGACTCCTAATTCTTCATTTTAACAAAACGCAAGTTCCCCACAGTCTAGACTTTAGTGACGGGGAACAGTGGAATAAGCATATTAAATAAAGCTTAAAAAATTACCGGATCATATTATTTCAAATTTAATTCAATTAGTGAAGGGAAACTCTTCGTCCGAATTGGGAAACTCTCCATGGAAATGTTAATGTAATTGTAGCAGAAGGGGAACCGGTATGAAAGGTGTTAGTTCTGAAGTGACAGTCAAGCCAGCGATTGAATTACTCTAGTGGTTAAAGCTTTCCGCCAGTGACAATGACTATTTAACAGACTGTCAACTCTTCCTATTTATCATTTGCGTTATCTCTCTGTGATGGATATCAAACTGAATTCACTTGCAGTACTTTATTGTGTTTTGTTGAAGTTTTCTGTCTGTTTTAATAAAATAATTTAAGTTCCAAATGTGGATAATATTATAATGGATTAATTCTTAAATTATGTTTAAGGTTTGAAGGTTTGAATTTAAATACTACAAATTTTTTGTTGTGTTTTTTTTTGGGGGGGGGGGTGCAATGAAAATCTAGCAGACAGAATAAGAAAATAATTTAAATTTTTCTTCCAAGTATAAAAAAACGTTGCATTTATAAACTATTTTAAGAAAAAAGAAACTTATGCTTTTCTCTCCATAAATATTTGTCTTTGTACAAAAGATAATCTGTATTATGAATTATGAGAAAGTATGTGGAAACTGCCAATTTGAGACTGCATGATAAGAATCATAGAGCTGTTTAAACATGAAATGTTTATCAAAATTCCTGAAAATGTCATGCAGTAAGAAGATAATTTTATTTTTAGAATTTCCCTTTCATTAAGTATCATGAATTACTGAGAAAGTTTTGTCTGTGTTCTATTAATATTCATGTTGTTATACATAGGTAATTTTCAAATATCTTTTTTATATGTATGAAAACTTAATTTTTTTAAATGGACTTATTAAAGCTTTGAAGATCATAAGAATATCTCCAACTATGCTTACAGACATTTTATAACAGGATTATTCAATGAAATTTTTATGTAAGAGGTAAAGCATTTTTATATTCGGGAATGCATTCAAGACTTTTAAAAAATTGTAAGTGTAAGGGGCACAGTTTCAAAGATTCACTTAAATGTATTATATACCTGAATTTGCAATTATTAATAAAATAAATGTTTTCACGGATGACAAATACAATATTGTATATTGGAGGCAATTATATATATACTAAATTTACATAAGATGATGGTACTAAAATTTTCTGACTTTTAGTCTGATTGTTGGCAGTTTGAGTGAATGTTGATAGGTGTATCGAGTGAATGCCCGTGAATAGAGTTGGAGGGTATAATTGTTATTTTTGTGAATTTCTTAAAGTAATTGACGAGGGCATGTCAAGCGACACCCTGGATGGATGGCATTCATTTGCCTTTATATTCATAGTGCATTTCAATTTTAATGATAAGTCAGAGGAAGCTTAACGGCCGGTCAGTGTGATATCTGCCAGTTTTGGACTTTCTTCTTTGGTCACCTCCAATATCAATGTGCAAATTAAATTTTGTTCTGATGGACATTAAAGATGCTGACCTGTCCACTTGCCTTTGAAGTGACATATTGTTTGTTTGTGAATCGCAGTATTGATAGGAGCATTGTTTTAATTAGTCATTTTGTCATCGTTGTGGTTGAGTTTTGAAGCCCGAGGGTAAAAATGGTTGTTCAATATTTATGACAGAATTTTTAAGTCAGACAAATTGTTACCTGACATTACTGTCCTATGGTTTTGCTTCAGGGCAGCTTGTGTAAGATTTTGTAAACTTTTAAGATTAGAGCACAGTTAATTTAATGAACAACGGGCACTAGACGTGAGATGACCTTTGATAGTTCGGACAATTGAGATTATTGGTGATATCAAAATGCAGCAGTGTCTATGATACAATAATCAGGATTAACTCTTGTGTCAGTGACATTTTCTTTCAAAGAAAAACTGGAATGGTATCATTTTGGAAGATTTAAGCAAAAGTTGTTGTTATAAGGAAAACTTACTTTCATTAGTTAGTATGCTATGACAAAATGGATTAATCTAAGGTAACATCACTTTATTTTGAATTCAAGTAATGATGAACAATTAACAGCTTTCATTTTTCATGTCAACTGTCAAAGGGCACGGTATTGTACATTGTACAGGTGTTTGTTGTGTTTGTACATGACAGGAAGCGCATCCAGCGTTGGTCTTGTGTGGAGATATTGGGGTGACGTTGTTACAACTGACAGTGGTGACCTGGTGTTGTGCTGCGGTTTTCCCTGCTAGTGGTCATTCTTGGTCAAGCTGGTCACCCTATGTTATGTGCTATAGCCAGGAGAAATGGGTTATGTTCATGTTAAATTGATGTATATATGCGGGTATGTTATATGGAGCTAGTTAATTTTTGCATCGGACTGTGTTGGCAGTGCAATATGTGCAGGTTTGACTTATAAATGTGTCCCTGGAGCACACATGACATTTAATGATTTGTTATGGTCACTTATGAAAAGAATAATTGTTATTGCAGTAACTTATGACAGTTTTAATGTAATTTGTGTGATTTACGGAAAAAATCACCATTTCCTGCAAATCAGTTGTTTCATTTGCCCATGGAAGTATGTTGATGGTTTTGTTGTTTTGACATTTCATGATTTGCCAGTTAAAAATGAGTTCAGAACTTTTTTGGTGTTTTTTCCTTGCCTCCCATAACGTTGAATGATGAAAGGTCAAGCTGTGTTGTTGGCATTTTAAAAGACTGGGCAGATCTATCAGCAGGGCATTTGTTCTTGTTTGTTTCAAAGATTGACATCTTTGTTACTGGGGGAATAATGTATTTTTGTGGCTATAGGTAAAGTATATCAGCAAAAAGTAGAGAAAGAAAAAAACAGATATTGGATGACATTTATTTGGGAACAGTCTCAGATGATCAGTTTTAGGTGTATTGGTGGTGGATTGTTGTTGTTCACATTGTTGGACTGGTTCTCTATGCTGGTGTTACCAGGTGTTGGCAGGAAAGGTGTGAACCAGTCAGTCTGCCAGCAGGGGTGCGAGTTTGAAACCCAATAACCTGGCAATTGTCGTTGTAGGTCCCCACCGGCTATTATGCTGGCACTGGCAATGGTCTCTGATCTTTTAACATTGGGTATTTGGCAAAGTAGGAGCATTTTTCTGTTCTTCGTAGTGTTGCGAACGGCAAGAGCAACAGAATAAAGTTTTATAGTTATCTTAATAAAACAAAAATGGAATCTTATAAATTATATAATGCTAAATGGAAAAAAGTGTCATCATTAAAATTTCTGTATAAACTTTTTTTCTAATTTATTTTTCTATTCTCAGAGGTGTGTGAAATGAACTCAGTAGATCACTATTATATGTCAAGTTTTGAATGAACTTTCAAACTGAATGGTTATCTAGACAGATAACATTGATGATGAGGCTGAGACTTGAATCAGGCAATATGAGCTGTCGAGATATCACTTACATAATAAACAATGGAGTGTAGTCAGCCTCATTTAGATGCCAGTAATAACTTGGACACATTAACTAGGCCAGTAGTGTGTCTGGGACCAAATGGTTTAAAACGCAACAAAAAATACAACAGTAAATGTGTTTGTTATGAGGATAATAACTGTACATCCGATGAATGTGTGTCTCGTGACAGTGGCTTTGACTTTGAAGCTGACGAACGAATGAACAGTGTTGATGATATAAATTCAAACCATTTGAAAATGAAGGAATCCCCACCCCATTCGGTGTTAAATGAGGGGCGAGGGAATAGTGAGTACACCGGAGGTTCTCTCGTGAAGTGGAGGTTACAGAGCACTAAACCTGACGAGGAAAACGGCAATCAACCACCATCCAGAAACTCCCTCCACTGGGACGAGTTCTTTGGTAAACCAGCATGATTTACTAGATTTTAAATTTTGTATAAAAAGAGTTGACAGAATATGAATGGTGCAAAATGGTGCATTTCTATGACAGAGTATTTAATTAGATTTTATTTATATTAATTAAATATGACATATTATGCACAGACTTGCCAGATATGTTGGACCGCCCTGGGACTTGCTGATTGCATATCAATTAGTCGACCATCCATCATCATTCATGTCTATACATAATGCAGCTTGTCAATTGAGGCTTTAATGTTTGGCCAAAAATGAGTGAAGGTTTATATATTGATTAATGTTGAAGAAAAAATAACAACCAACATGGTTTCTGCTCTGAAGATGCTGTACTGTAACCAAGGTTATAGAGCTGGATAATATGTACAGCTAGATCGTCAGAGATGTGTTTTGATGTTTACAATTTTTCAGAAAGAAATTTAGTCCACATCCTATTAAAAGCTACACCCCTGCTATTTGAAGCATAGTTAACCATGGCCTCAGGTCACACTTCACTATAAGTGTTTGTTATGTTTGTTGTCCATCAATACCGAGACTGTATAGCATTCTAAAATGATCCCATCAGTTAATTGCACAAATAGTTGACTTAGCCCAAGTGATATCATTTGGTCATTAAAATATTACCACCAATGGGCAATTGACTTCTGTATTCCAATAATTTGTGCTTTAGCATGCATTTGTTGAAGCAAAATATTGTGAAAAGAGTATAATGATGTAGGAAATGGAATACAATTGTCAACTTGAAAATAAGAAATGCTGTATAATGGGAAATTGGGGTGGTGTGGTCAATAACAAGGGAGGTAATTTATTCCCTTGGCTGTCTGATTTCTTGCAGTTGATAATTGGTTTACAATGAAGTCATGATTGTGTGGCATGTGTTTTGTCATGAGAAATTCCTTCCAGATAAAAATGTATATGTTATCTAATTTCCTCTAGAAGTAAAGAGGGCACTGCCCTGTTGACTAATCACAAGATGTTGATTACCGTCTCCTAAATTCTAGAATGTAATCAGCACATTGCTAGAATTTGTTGGCATAATAATAAAATATAATTGCAATGAAAAATTCATGAATATCAAATGGTTATAATGTTTTTGCAGTCACTTAAAACGATAGTCAATAAAATGAATGCTAGTTTTCAGAGTATCTTTGAAGTTACGTGTTGTTTGACTTAATGTGTACATGAAACATTATTTCTAATTTTGAACATAATTACTTCAGTGGAATGTAGATGATGTTTGTAATCTCCAAAGTCACTATCAGCTAATGGAGTTTCTGAGGGCCAGTGACACTGGAGATTCCAAATTTTTGATACAGGTCACAAATGGACATAGACCATAGGTAGATAATAGTGGTGATAATTTTCCACCCAGGGGAGGACTTGCCTTTCAAAGATGCTTGACCCACAAGGACACAGTGTCAGAGGGGGATGACACAGTTTTGAAAGCCTTTGTTACTGATAGGGACAATTTGTTTCACAATTAATTCCCAGTTTTGACATAATGGCCATTGTTAACCAGTTATGTCCAATCTGGTCTGTAATTTCTGTATAATTTGATGAAACTCTGCAAGGAATGGCCAGGTCAGTCACCCTTGATTTCTCTTTCTCTCCATATTATATTTTCCTTGCCATATATAGGACAATAATGTCATTTTGAAAGAGGAGGTACATGATGACTGTAACAATGTGAACCAAATGTGGATTTTAACAACAACATTGATATAAAGTCACTACTATCAAGGTACCTTTTGAAATTTGTTTGATAAATTGAAGATGCAAGAGCAAGGTAATGAAAGCCTTAATGGGTTTAATGTCACCTTTGCTAATGGTGAAGACATTGTTGTACCTTCATTTACACATGGTACAAAGCACTTGCAAGTCATTTTGGGATAAATATGTGTGGTATTTAGCCTAAAGGGTCATGTTAGCCTACATTCGGAAATTGAATTCTTGCAGTTTTATGTTATAATTAGGGGTTATCTAATCAACTTTAAGTGTTTCATTTTCTCATAGTTTAAATGCTTTTTTGTTTTCATGTAAATATAAATTCAATCTGTAAAGATAATTCATTTTTCAAATAGTTCTATTCCCATGCTCTTGGCATTGCTTTTAATAAGCCAAATTTTAAAGCAACATATTCATGACATCTTGAAAAAGGATATACAGGTATGACGTTACAGGTATTATGTAAATAAAGAATACCAATAATGACACCCAACTAATAGCCTAGTTTAGAAGTGATAGGCTACATTGTATATATTCAGATGATATTGTAGATTATAAATGCTATCAAAGTGTACAACCATTGTTTAACCGGAAAAGTTTTTGAACCTAGGAAGACCTTGCGATGTAGCAGACCATTTTTAATGATGCTTGATTTTTTTAAATGATAACATACTTATCCAGTGAGTACCTGCTTTTTAACATATTGTTTTTCAATGTGTCTGTTATATGTGACATACCACCCTGGAGTCTCAGCGGGGATGAGGTGGACATCTAGTAAATCACGAGCTCTGCATGATTCTTGTTGGGCCTCAAGTCCACACAGGGCTTGGGCTGTTCTCACTGTAACAAGACCTGGTTTCAAAGGTCCCCACAGGTAACATACCTGTGTTTGGGCATTTGTTATCAGAGCAGATTGATTAATTTACATGTTAGACACAGCAGGCAGATTTGCACATGGAAATGTAATCTACCAGGATAATCTCGGTGACATTTATTACAGGCGTATGGACACCTACACTGTGAGATATGTTTCCACTCTGCAAGCTGTAAAGTTAATTTATAACATTAGCTAGATGTTTAAAACTTCATAGAATGTGGTAGATACAAGAAGATAGATGGACAGAGATCATTATTTATATATCCTCTCAAAAAACAAAGTTTTTGGAGGTTAATTATATGAGTGAGCTTGTCCAGGATGGGCAGTTGGTCAGTCAGTTTTGTCCAGACCAATAACTCGTACAATGGTCGACTGATTAAAACAATTTTTGGTACACATTTTTAACAGCATGAAATCCAGGTCAAGTTTGACTTTGGTGACATACAACTTATATTATTTTTGCCAGAATTATGGTACCTTTTATCTTAGAATTTGCCAAAATACAGTGTCCCGATGATAACTTATGGCAGGTACAACGGATTTCAATAATTTTTGGTACACATGTTCAACACACCATAAAATTCTGGTCTTGAAGTTCGAATTTGTTATTTAAGCCACTACTTTTTATACTATGGAGTAATGGCCCTTTCTCAACTTAGAATTTGCCATTAATATCTTGTTCGTTAACTCATGAAAGGCTTGAAGGATTTGATTTTTGGTACTTATGTTTTAAACAACATAAAACACAGGTCAAGCTCAACGAAGGTAACAAAACACCATTTTTTGACGGACCTATGACCAGTGTAATGTTCCATTTTCAACTTAGATATTGTAAAAGCAAACTGTGTCCCAAAAATATATAACTTTTGACAGGGTCAATCAGGATTCAAATAACTTCTGGTACACATGTTCAACACCATAACATACAGTTAAAGTTTGGCTTTGATAGAATTTGCCAAAATTTGATAACTTTTGACAGGTACATTGTACAATGTATCAAAATAATTTTTGGTGAAAGTGTCTAACACTTTAAAATACAGGTCATCTTTAACTTTTGTTATAATCCATCAATGATTTATAGAGTTCTGGCCCTTTTTCAAGGGAAAAATTTCACCATTCCTTTGTCCAGGCAGCGTGTGGGGACATTGACGACAATCCAGTGACACTGGTCTAGTTTATATCCTGCTCTGTATGAAATCCAAGTGACCTCAACAAGCGTTCCATATACCTAGTTATTGTGCACACCGACATGTCCACTGCGGTTCTTATGTTGCAAAATTTGTCACAAAAGTTGACAGGTCCTAATTATGAAATAAGTAAATTGATTAATTACCAGTAATTCTATATAATATTTTTGCCCACTGGGTTCTTTAGAGTTCCATCAAGTGTAATACACATTCCTTTAGTATTCTTGCAATAATTAAAACATGAAAATAAAACCTTTTGTTAAAAGTAAAATTGAGAGTGTACACTCATGCTCACCAAAATAAATTAGATTATTCAAAAATGTTTATTTTCTCTGAATAGGTGCAGATGTTCTATTATTTACTATTAACTTAACAAATATGACAAACATTCAAGGTTTAACTATCGTTTTGAGCAAATTTGATGAATTAAATCAACATTTATAATTTACAAATATCTGCAGTTGGCACCCATCTGCATTGTCTTGCAGCGAAATGAGGTTCAGGTCTCTGAGAGCTGTACTTAAACAATCTATCCTCTACAAAATGTCAGGTATGAAAACTGCAATAAAGTTAAATTGAAGTTTTACTTTTGAAGTTGACATGTTTGCCTGATTCTCAATCAATGGGTTACAAAAGCTTTTAGCAAATTGTGCTATATATGGAAATCTCAAAGAATGTACGGTGCATTAAATAATTGTGCATGCTTTATATGAACATGTAGTGCCCTATTGTATGTTTGCCTACTCTGCAATACAAGTAAGGCGGTAACTATTTCCAAAATTAAACTTTTATGTCGGAGAATCAAATTTTATTTCATTTCTAAAAGGAACAAGGATATGCATGGGGCATGTTTACGTCAAGAATGTGTTCTAATGGTATACCTCGATGGGATATTAATGCAGATATTGAATAATTTCAGAAATATGCACTGTCATCATGCTCATGCAAATATTTGCTGATATGTTGTATAACCAGCAGACAATTTATCTTTTCATTAATTTCTTGACTCCTGATGACTGTTTTGATTTTTTGTGATGTTACTGGGAATCAGCCTTTAACACAGTCTTTCTTTTACTGTGCAACAGAATGACATATGGGTGTTAAATCATTTTTTTAATATGATACAAAAGTTGCAAATTTGAGAATAAATGCATGGCCATATTGGTCAATTTCCTTTTAACTTTGCAGGTCCTTTCCATGCATTTTTCTCCCTTTTGCTAAGTTTACAAAGTTTGAATTTTGCAAAACCATTTTCTTAGCACTGCTGAGGAAGCAACAAAAAAATAACTTTTCAGCTAAATCCTATAGAATCACTAAAATGCTGTGGTAATGTGAAGCCCTTTCTCAAATAAAATGTTGATTTACAATTGTGATAGCCCACAAATTTGTTCTGATATATGAATTTAGGTATATTAATAAACAGAGAACTAAACATGTATTAAGTTTAAACTATGCATGTACAAAATATAAAAAGTATTTTTGTACCTGCATTATTCATCATATCTTCTTCACAAAGTTGATGCTGATAATCAGACCTGGTGCCATGTTGTGGTAAGATTGGTGAAAATATGAAGGTGTATCGGAGCAGAATACGTTATCATGATCATGACTGTCATGGATCTTGGCTTCCCTAATTACAGCATACAGAGTTTGTTTGGAACTGGTGAGGTACTGCTGACGGCATTATATATTTTATTACGATTTTCCCTCTGAGTTCATGCACAATGTGATTTGCACTGACAGTAAAACGAAAATAAAACCTGATGTAAAAATGATACTGCAGGCTAGTGCCGTGAACATCTGTTGTGGAGATGTAAGCTGCGGGTGCCTGAGTGAGAGGATCAGGGCTAATTCCTCCATTGACTCTGACAGTGCTGCTAGGGCTTTGTAAGACAATAATAATCATAGTTACTTAAATATGGATGGATCCTAATTATTGTTATTTATTGGGACTATATTTGGATTACATTTTGCCTTTCTCAAACTTCAAGAGGTCATGATATTCTCGTGCCATATCTGTCATGTGATGAAAAGGTGACAAGTTGCAACTTTTGCACAAAATGACTATCATGAATTTAGAGAACTTAAAACATATGAGGATTGTGTCATACAATAATGTGTAATTGCGTTAATGGTCTTACACTTGCCTTTGGTCAGTGCGTCACTGGGATAATTAAAAGGATGGGATTTAATGATAAGTTGTTGCAACTTGATTGATAGCAGTGATTGATCATGACTGACTGATTGATGGGTGATTGAATAATGGCCACTCCAGGTGGAGTAAAAATGGATATTAACTCAATGTGGGACCTCTTCTTTAAAGAAGGTAATTACAAGCTCAAATAAGTTCATATATTCATATATTGCTGGATTTACCCTTGTGGGCAAATATGTTCATAAAACCGCAAATACCCGCAGGGGTAAATTTACCCTCGGGGGCAAAATTACCTCATGTCAAATATTTCCATGTTGGTATTTCATATCATATGAAAATTCATTTGCCCCTGGAGGTATTTTGAAATTGGCAGAGTTTTATAGTAATAGTTGACAAATAAAATAAATCTGTTTCTGCAAAGGATTGAAAGGACTGAAATGCTTCATCATTATGTTTCATGTACCTTTCAACACAAACTATAAATTAAAAAAATATCAGTTGCCATATAAACATGTCGAAAACATTTCCCAGTGGCAAGTTTACCACCATGGGTATATTTGCCATGCGTTGGGGCAAATTTGTCCCATGGGCAAATGTTTGGCATGTGTATGCAACATAAGTAAACTTAAATATATTTTGAGACTGGGATGTGATTCAATGAGTAATACTTGTAATAATCTGTGTTCTGCTGTCTGAGCAGCTTATGTGACATTTCTAAAAGGTTCAGAGACCTTGTATTATTTGATCAGTCAGCTTTAATATGGTGCAGCAAACTTGTAGAAATGATAATGCAGACAAATTATATGCCATGTAATTGTCAATATTGCATGTGAATTGAAAATGAAATCTCTTTTGATCCAAAAATCTATGAGTAGACTGATAAATGCCTGGCGAGGTATGCAGATGTTTAATTTCTGTGGTTATCACTAGCATATTTAAGATTTTACACCCAGCGTGCACCCACCTCTTAAGTTGTCAAAGTGATCTTATATGTCAATATCTGAGAAAAAATATGTTTAGAATACCCCAGAATGAACGTTTTAGAGATAGCACATTTTTATCCATCAGGTACCCTGACCCTCCAAACCAATTAAACCATACATATCGGTTCTGACTGGGGCTCAGCACACATTGAAAGTTGTTCCCATTATAAGTTACCCTCCCTCCCCCAAATCCTGGATCTTCCTCTGGGTATTTATTGTTTTATGTAAATGCACATTGCATGTCTTTGCATGATAAGAGGGGTAAATGTTTGCTCACACTTAGGACTTGAGATAATTGGGCTAATGGGGTTTTGATCTTCTTAATTTAAAGATAAACCTTTGTTATATTTAAGTGTGCACAACAGTTCAATCTTTATAATGACTTTGAATTCAGTTCTGATTAGATTTCTAATGACTTTTTAATGCATTTGAGGGGTAAAAGTATACCTATACACTATTGAGACATTTTCATTACATTTGATCAGTATCTGAGTGCGGCAACCTTTTTGGCTCAACTTCACTGTGGATCGTATCATGTCAGTTCCCTTCCATTACTTGAAAATGTATTTGAAATTTCTTCGTTATAATATAACAGTTTGATAGGAAAATATATTTCTATATAAAAACATATGTTTTATGCTTTGGTCTGAATTGAATCCTTAACAATCTTGATCTGAAAGGTGTGTATAAGATTGCATTCATGTGAAAAGCATAAAATGACTCAGAATGGAGCATAATAAACAATAGCAGAGCTTGCAGACTTCCAGGAAAGATGCCTTTTGATGGTATGACATTGATGTGGCATTACCAGAGCAGCTCTGTCAGTCTTAGCAGGAGTAGGTCCCAGATATAAATCAGTGAGGACAGCCTACACACTGGGTGCTGAGTAAGGTTGTGGGAGGCTTTTAGAACTGTGATGTTTCTAACTGTTCATGTTTGGTGGTGATGAAGTTGAAAGTGAGGGGCCACATTCAGCCACAGTTGGGATGGGATGGGATGGGGGCCTACCATGTGATCTTTCTTCAGACCTGGTGGAGTTATGTGACAAAATGATCCGTGTGCAAATGTGATAATGAGCCGTTTGGGAAAGGGCTGGGTGGCCGAGGTATTGACAGTTTGGGTGATATGACATGAAATGTACTGATGAAAAGTAATTCAAGTTTGATATTTGTGGTTTGTCCTCAGTGAATGAATATGTTATGAATATATCAAATTACACAGATATTGAAGTCAATACTGGTTTGCACAATAGCTCATAGTGTGCACATGCAAAACTTGTAATTTAGAAAATTGCATCTTAATATAATCTGATGACCACCCAAAATATAGAAATGAAACTTTTTTGACCAGAAACCCAGAAAAGAGCTTACTATTTCCTGGCTTAGTTTCTTTATAATACTGTTTATTCAACCTGTGGTGGAAGGCTATCAAAAAGAAAGGAGTTTTCTAGCTCATATATCCAGGTGGCCAAGACATTATACTTCTTTATTGCCACACTTCCCCTCTCTCAGGACAAGAGAAATGAGGGAATGGTACAAAAATGATGCGTTTGTTTATATTGGCTTCTCAGATGTTAATATAAGATGTAAGCCTTGTTTGTTTTACTGCTAACAAGATGGAGACCGAAACATATTGTGTTTGGTCAGCAGTAATTATGTGCCTTATGATTTACTAAACACTTTCCAGGAATTGTTACAGTGCCTCATCCCTGGAGACTCAAACAAGATTAGTTGGCAACATCTGCCATTATTGAACTCACAAGTTTAGCTCCTACCTTTAGCAGACTATGTGGCGAACTTTATTTACAAATTTCCTTGTTTTATTAAAGGCCATACTGCAAGAGTCAGACAGTTAACATAGTATTTTAAATAAGTAATTTGTGTATTTTCAGGATCTTCATTGGATTTGACACCAACTCTGTTGGGCATCTATGACAAGATAGCATCAGCCAGTCACAATGAAGAAAACTCAGGAAATGACCAATCAGACTTTGATTACTTTCCTGCCAATGAGAATCTAGAGGATGGCAAGAACAACCGTTGCCATTCTCCAAAACCTTCACCTCCTCTAAACAGTAGGCTGCCTAGCAACAGAAAGGTCAGGAACATTCATGAGCAATCAGTCAGTGGGAGACCTGACTGGGACCAGTCTGTTGTAAATAATAACAAGCAGAAGATGGACACAGGAGAGAACGAGTCTGCTGACAACAAGAAACGTCCACTCAGCATCAGCTCCATGTCCTCCTCCTCCACATCCTCATTGCCACGGCAGCGGAAACGACCAAACCTGAGTGAGTACAGCAGCTCAGCGGCATCCAGTCAGCTGGACATTGAGAAGCTGGACAATCTGCTGTATATTGATGACAACCCTGAGGCTGAGGTCCCAGAACAGAGTGCTGATGAGTTGTCTCTATGCTCAGAGGACAAACGCAAATCAGGCGGGGACTCAGACTCTCAGACATCCACAGACCAACCAGAACAGGACCAAGAACAGACAGCCGAAATGTTAAACAGCACATTGTCATTCCACCAATCAGATTCCAGCTTATCATATGCACCAACTGATTCGGCCAGTTGTAGCACAGCAGATTTGTCCTTGACCTCTGACCTTATATCCTGTGAGAAAGGAGTAGACAGAGTGAAAAGGTCACCATCTAGGACATCACAGAGGTCAGGGGTCATGTCAAGGTCAGGCTCTCAGAGGTCTGGTCACTATGTGAGCCACGTGCAAAGGGTTGTTACAGAACTGGTGGAGACAGAGCGGACATATGTACTCAACCTGCAGGATATCAAACAGGTCTGTAACTTAAAGAAATTGAAAAATCAAAAAGGTTATCACTTCATTGGCCAAGGTGTTCATTAATAACATACATGTGAACCAATCAAGTCATATTTCAATGATAACTGAACATTTTAAAACTTGCACTAGATATGACAGTCTTGGAAACATTTTGATTTAAAAGAATGTGAAATTCTAAATTCACAACGCCTATTTAAAGATCTGGTTTTATTTAGTCCAAGAAATGGCCATAGATTAATTTTGATTAATATTAAGGAGTCCCCATTTGGTGTCAAGAAATTTGATAAATGGTCTAATATTGCAAACCATTAACAATTTTATATAATACAAAGGCATTAAATTAACCAATAATTGGCGTAAGCTTGATTTTATGGCAACAACCAATATATGTAGAAATTAAATGTATCAGATTGATATCAACATAGAGTTTATTACCATGTACCCAAAAATTTCTGGGTTAACTTAACCACAATTTATTTTTTATTTCCAGCTGTAAGTAATAACCTTTTCTAAATTAACTCACAGAGGCTTTATGACCTACCTGATGGTAGCTAGGTTTGCTCATGCAGATATGCAAATAAAATATAGTGTTTCTGTAAGAGATTTTCACAAACATTTTGAGCTGTCTGTTTTATGAGACATATTTATTGCATAACATCTATAGATGGTACACGTCTGCTGATATAAAAGGAATATTTGAAATAAAGTTGGTATCAATTTCAATACATTTATGTCACAAAAAATGCAAGATGAATTTCTTCTGGTGAAATGCACTTTTAGTTAAGTTGTATGATACATACATGTAGTCTGATTTGAGATGTGGGACAGGATGGCTTCTACTTATAATATCTGGTCCCACTATATCTATGATAATATTAGGTCCATTTGAAATAAGATTTCGACTACAAAATTATAGATGTCTTAACAATATAAACATTGCAAAAAAACATCCATCGTGTTGTTTCTTTTTTCAGTAGTTTGAAAAGCACCAAATGCTGAGATAACATCTTTATTTCATTTTGCACTAGGGGTTTTAATTTTTGTTAATGTCAAAAAAGCAGGAAAATTCTATGATAACTTCTAAATGTAACATTAAAGGAACATATAACTGCTCTCTCTGCATCTAATGGTAGTTTAAAAGTACTTTTAAGCACTAGATTTAAACAGAAAACTTGACAAAGTGGAGAATTTTACGATAAATAGTAAAAACTGTTGTGCTGTACTCATTTTCACATCATCAATCTCACTCACTTCAGTGAAAAAGAGGCTCAGATATGTTGATATAATAAAACATTAGGGCATTAATTCACAAAGTTTGATAGAATTATATGCATGTATGTATATATCTTTAATCACTTACATTCTAAATGTACACCATGTGCTTCGTTGAAACCTTTTATTGTTAAAAAACAATTTGTCTTCAAAATACCAAGAAGTCAATGCATTTAGTCTGTTTGCCTTGAAGATTCTTTTAAAGTTTATCTAAATTAATAAAATAACCAATTATTATAAAACAACGTCAACAACTTATTAAAAAGGTCTATGTATTGTTTTTAATGGCCCTGCTATGCGCATGAGTTGTTTTTTGAGCATCATTTCAAATAATAAGCAAGGGGAAAAAGTGTCATACCTGTCATACCATTAAATTGATGATTTCACCTTGACAAGAAATAACATGGCAAATAAAATAGAACAACGTTAGGAACTCATTCATATCTCCCACTCCCATTCTTCATTTAAGGAGACATTCATGTTCAAAAGATGCACATAGAATATTAGTTTCTGCCAAATAAGAACTATTTTTATAATTTGTGTAAATCACCACTATGACCTCTGCTCAACATCCTCTTTTCAGGGCTACTATGAGTACCTTCGGGCCAGTCCTGATCTGCCGATCTCACCAACTGACATGGAATGTCTCTTCAGCAACATTGTCCAGATTTATGACTTCTCATGGTATGGCTCTCATGATGCTTACTATTAGTTGTTACTTTAAAAGGATTTCAAACTAGTATCTGAACTCTCATTTTTTCTTAAGTTCCTCATGTTTCCTGCAATTTCTTATTTTTGTTTAATTTTAAATCTATACCATGCAGATATTTCAGTATGCATGACAATTTAACCCATTAAGATGACAATTCATTTTCAATCCAATAAGGAAAAGCTTAGAGCTTATGTAAGAGACACCCACATGATTTTCTCGTGTATATTTCAGTGAATTCCTTCAGCACCTGGAGGATTGTGGGATGGATCCCATCAAGGTCGCTGACTGTTTCGTGGACAACAATGCTGGCTTCGTCATTTATGCCGAATATTGCACAAACTACCCAAGGTACACAGGATTCTCGGTACCTTTAAGTAAATGTTACTCAAAAAGAATTCAAAATGGTCATTGCATGTTGGGTCTAAGGGAGAAAACTGCTTCCTGTACAAAATGGAGGACTTTCATATTCAAGATCTTGATTCTGCTGATGAAAAGATTAATCTGCATATCTTTCTGACTTGGTGAGGTGAGAACAAGGTGAGAGGTTCTGCTCTACCCCCTCTACTCTCAGATGACACAGTAACATACCTCCCGCAGTGAGAGGTTCTGCTCTACCCCCTCTACTCTCAGATGACACAGTAACATACCTACCCCATTTGTTCTCAGACATTATGGTGCATGATTACATGTGGGATAGATAGTGCTGATAGGCCTGGCTGACTTTCTCACAAATCCTGGAACACTTTGGTTTACCCTTGGCGTTGGTTCAGGGGGGAAACCCTACATCAATTTTAATTATATTATCTTGACTCTTGTATTTTATCTGAGAAAAGTATTTATGGAAACAATGGTTACCAGAGTTTGAAGAAATTTCTCAAATGCCGGTAAATAGCCTGTGAACTGTCACATATCATTGTACCAGGTTATGGCACAAGGTACTAAGCATCTTTAAAAACAGAAGGCTTTAGGACCTTCAGGCTTTAATCCCACAAATTAGAATATATATGTCACAATTTAGTTTTACAATACCACATGTATTAAAGCATACCAAGCCTTTCTTTCCCTAAAATTTGTTTACAAATAACATGAGTCATTTAACAGTATTTATGCACCATCGCATTTTGTCTATTTAAACTTAAGTTATAAAAGTACATTTTCTCTGATAACAACCACACTTATGCACATTTAAATATTTCAGTGTTTAATGTATTCCATGTATGCTTTGATCAAGGTGGTGTTTAATAATTGGCTATGAAAGTATGCATTTAGTTAAGATAATTTACAGGAGTTTATATTATTTAATTTAGTTAAATGTACTAATAAATGTAAAAATGTCATCCCAAAATTTAAATGTATCACTATGATTATCATTATGTCTCTCAAGTCTAGAAGTTTCTATGATCACTAAATGAATCACTTTATTGGTGTAATTTAGTTCTCTGGTTTATTAACTAAATTAGCTCTTGCTTTGATGTAAAATTTCTGTAAGAATAGTTCACATGAATCTTTTATCACTCAGAAAACATGTTACAATTGACTGCAGCAATTCATTGATTTCAAGAAAATGTCATATAACTATAGTGTGTTCCACTGTATGTCATGTCCATGGCGAGGACCATATTTTATGTTGCGATAACTTGTCTTCCCATCTACTTTTATGTCTGTACTTTATATTGTTCATGCATTGAAACATTTCTTTTTGTATATAATTGTTTGAATCAAAAGGTTTTGAATGAGATATGTTCATACAATAAAATATGATTAAATTTTAAAATGTCTCTTGTGTTTCAGTGCAGTGGATGTGCTGACACGTGTGATGTGTGATGGGAGACTCAGCGAGGTGTTTAAGCAGCGGCAGCTCACCCTTGGGCATGGGCTTCCCCTCGGGGCCTTCCTCCTCAAGCCTGTACAGAGAATCCTCAAGTACCACCTTCTCCTACAGGTACAGGCTGTTACTAAGCAGCTTTTGGGGGTGGGGTGTAGTACACTGAGTTGTGTGTAATTCTATAAACATTAATTGTTGGTGATAATGATATAAAGCCCATATTTCCCTTCTTGCAAGTGTAGTTGGTGACGTCACATTTGACAACTTTTCAGGAAATTACCTGTACCCCGAAATTGTCAATTACCGGTAATAGAATTGAACAGATCATGATTTCATTTAACCTTTTTTGTTAATTATTTCATCTAAATTTGATTGAAACTGAACATGACAAAGAAAAATCATAAGGATTATATTACCTTTTTAGTGGTGCGATGCAGAATCGAACCTGCAACCCCTGGATTGACATTATTTTATTCATTCTTTCAAATGTATTACAATGTTTACAATACAGTTAAGAATGCATCTCCTATTTCCAGAACATTCTGAAGCACTACAAGAAGTCAGACATAGGCTACACCCAACTGGTGGCGGCCCATGACCACATGACAGCCATGTCGCACGAGATAAACGAGATGAAGCGTCGGCACGAGCACGCTGTGCGTGTCCAGGAGATCCAGAGCCAGCTGGAGGACTATGAGGGTGAGGACTTCACACAGCTTGGTGAACTCCTGCTTGAGGTAATACTTTATAATGAATCATCACATGAAGTTCATAATATGAGTTCTTTTTTTATAAATGACTCAAAAGAGTTAAATACCAAAGATAATTGTACAATGAACATGATAAGATCTTTGGTATGAGATACTCCTATTTAGAACTTAAATACATGCATGTTAATCAGCAAGGTTAATGTGTACTATAAATTTGTGTCTGAGGAGATTAGAGAACTACTTTTTTTTCTTCAGTTATATGCAATATTTTTTTTCATGCAATACCTTAAGTTAAATGAAAGCTTTAATGTTGTTATTGATTGAATATGTATGTTTTGACTTGTATCTCTTGCAGGGTTCATTTCGGATGTTTGGAGTGAAGGCTTCTCGTCAGATGTTCCTTTTCGCGAAGGGCGTCATCATTGCCAAGAGGAAGGAAGATGGCATGCTGAGCTGTAAAGCCTATATTCCTGTAAGTTAAATATCCCTGTAAAGCCTATATTCCTGAATGTTAAATATTGCTGTTGTAGTCAAATCGGACTGTATTTTTGTATGATGTAGAGTAACTGTTATAGTCAAATAAACCTATATTTCAGAGTAGCAGCTGGTCTTCTATTTCATTTTTCATTTAAGCACACTAAGACCATCTATTGGATCTTCTGTGTTTTTGTAGGATCCTGTAAACATGTGAGTCCTATCAGAGTTCTAACTATGTACTTTTGTGCTTGATTTTAAGTGCACTTATGGTCTATTTTACAAACATTTTAAAATATAACAAAGCTTTTTTGTTACGCTGTAGTGTGCGACCCTAATGTTGGTGGAGAGTATTCCCCGTGAGCCACTCAACTTCCAGATCCTGCCCTTCAATAACCCGCGCAATGCACATACCATACATGTAAGGGATTAGTTTTGTGCTTTTCATTCCTTTAATTGAAAACAGCAACATCAGTACACAAAATGAATTAAAAATGCATTACATTATTAGTTCACAAATTAATTTAAATTATTTTCCATTGAAATAGTTGTGTTTGCATTATGGATATAAATACAAAATGGTTATATTCTCTTTATAATATTTTGTTTATTATCTGACTTGGGTTGTCTGCATCAGCAGCAGTTTAATGTTTACAACATTAAAATTAAAAATTAAAACTTTTTCTTTTATATTCATTTATAGCACTCAACTGTACCATATATTGTTTATTTATCAGGCTCGTAATCTTGACCAGAAGCGTAAGTGGTGTACAGAGATGAAACGCCTGATTATGGAGAGCTTTTCCAGCAAGATTCCCGACAGTGTCAAGGACCTTGTCATCGAAAAACTTGGGAAAAGCAAGGACGAAGATGGTAGGTATAATACACATAAGGACTGGTTCAGAACAGTATAGTTATAACATTGTGTGATGGGAAAAGGCTAAAACCAAGAGTTTAAACAAAACGTGTGAATATTGAGAATCTATTTCATTTTCTGACTATAGATTTAAACAACAAGATCAGAACTGTTATCTCTGGGTAAGCACAGAATGTGTCAATCACAATTCTCTAAGACAGGTAAAAAGAAGCTTTGCTCTGAAGATTTGAACTAAGACTTTCATCAAGTTGTGATCTTTTTGTTTATTATTGTTATGCAACATTTCAGCGCTGGCTCAGACAGGGAATGCTGACTCCGGAAAGAGTCATGTGACCACGCCAGACTATCTGGAGAAGAGGCTGAGAGCACGGAGAAAATCAGGGACTGCTCTTTTACAAGGTAATAACGGGTCCAGAATAGACTGACACAAAGATGCTTTCTTATGTGTCTTAGCATTTTTGTTAATCTAATATATTATAACATTTTTGTTGAGAACATGATACAAAGCTTAATGCTGTTTCATTTGAATTTGAGTGATGAATTGTTATGTGAGATTTGCATACATCAGGTACTATTTTATTTCAGAAATCCTGAGACCCCAAAGAACTAAGAAACTGCAGGGAAAGTCTAGGGTAAGCTCACTTTTTACAATTTCTTCTACCGGTATGTTTCTGCAGTTAAAAATAGATTACTTGACTTGGTATGAGCTATCATATGGCATATGTTGACCTGAGTTACATCAGCATCCTTGTGTAAGGCTGGTTAAGAAAAAATATATAAATTTATAAGGGCAGTGAATCAGACTAGTGTTCATGCAGTATCAGAACTGGTCAAACGTTGGCTGCTTAACAGCTGAGGCACCATAATTATCCTTTCATGTTTTACTGGTGTTTCTGCAGGCGGAACCCCGAGTCCAAAGCCCGGTGTGTTGGAGAGCCTCATGTACAAGGAGGCAACCCATTCCAACAATGCTGTGGTCAGTACTATTGGCACTATCATTATGCATGCTACCATATAACTATTGATAAGTTCATCATTTCTTTACCCTTAATACTTTGTAAGAAAAGTGTTGTCTTTGTGTACTGGTAGCTCTACTATAATGGATTATCCGCTTTTTAACCTGTCCAGTGGGAGGGTAGTCAATCTTACCAGTATTGATAAAATTTTACACAGGATTTGTTCAACACTGGTGAACAGCATTTTGGCAAAAAACTATTGGAACCTACTGACTATGACTAATAATATTCAGTAACAATCACAAATTCACTTTTAACACTATTTCATCCATGCATTGTACATTATGATAGTAATTAAAAACAAAAACAATTTTTTTTTTGCTATTTCAGGAGCACTATGGCTTTCGTAACAACGTCCCCGGCATTCACAAGGCCGGTAAGACCAGTACTCCAAGAGCAAACCAGGAAAATGTCTCCCCTGCTCGTAAATCACGCCGGCCAGTCAGCATCCAGCGCAGTCAGAGCTTTCAGGACAGTGGGCCTGCAGAGGAGTATTTGTCAGACAGACATGGAATGGATGCCATTTCAATGGATAATCTCATTAACTCTGATGGTCCGGTGATTCGTAACCCTAGTTTTCGCATGGCCACACAAGTGTCTCCTATAAGGTTTGATACCACAGACGGTTTAATACGAGAAAGCCCAGAGAAGTCACCAGAAAATGTGTTTGTAAAAGGTGTTCTTGTTGATCAAAAGAATGTGGACAACTTACCGCCATCTGTGAGGAAAAGTATTGAAAACATTGACAGTGTAGATTCTGGAAGGAAACTTACCCTCAGTCCACAGGATGTGTTCATAGATAACCAGGAAAACTTGAATGGTAGTTACCTGGAGGAGAGCAGCCTAAGGAAACGAGGTCGGTATGCCAGCATGCCTGCTCTGTCTGGGGAGCCACCTGGGTCTCCCAAGATCTCTCGTCTTCACTCGGAGAGGCTTCCGAACAGCCCCTACCAGCAACAGAAACTACCCGTTCACCATGCACGGAGGATAGATATCAAGCCTTACTTCTCCTTTAACAAAGACAGTCAGTTGACCAAACATGGTGGGAACAATGAACAAATAGGGAACAATTTAAGCAAAGACCAGAGACAAATTAATGCTTTTAATGATACTTTCTCATTGATAAGGAAATCTCAGGAAAACATTTTTGATAAGAGTATGGGAACAAGACCATTAGCACTTACCCAACCTAAACCATTTACATCTACATTAAAATCCTCAGCTGGTCTTTTGGACTCACATGCCAGGCTGAACAAGTGGGGCCATGAGAAATTCACTAAAGGCTCCATGTTAGATTTGTCTCACCTCAAAGAAGATCCATGGGTGCCAAATAAACAAAGATCTTACACTGAGTCTCAAGTCACTGTTGAACACAACTATAGTCCAAGCCATGATAGGCCCTCACCAGTGAAGCAAGCCAATAAACAGATCAATAGACTGAGTTTAGAGCATAGTGAAAGAAGACATGTCAGAACTAGATCTGTTGGAGGTATTGAGGCAAACTCAGACTCTGCTGACAATCTGGACTGGATTGTTTATGCCAACAGGAATTCCATACCAATCTCAGACTTCTCAACTGAGGAAATGAGCAGGAAGTTTAAGTACTGCACCCCACCTCGTGGATCCATGAACCCCCCACCAGCTGGTAGCCACACCACTGACACTACCCAGACCAAGAGCTCCGTCCCTTTGCCCACCACCCCGGTCCGCCAGCCCAGCTACCACTATAACCGGTTCACAGACGCCACCATGTCGGGTGACAGCAGCATCTCACTCTCGGCCACTACCAGCAGTGACACATGCAGCAGCCCTGACGTGCTCAAGGAGGCTGTTTTTGATGATTCCTCGTTCACGAGAGACCGCTCCAATGTGTCACGCTCATTCTCTAGCCCCATTAAACATGCAAAGGGCAGGCGACACATGCATGATGAGAGGCCGGCCTCTGCTGATCTGCTTTGTGATGCCGACCATGTTTCTGACAGTGAGAAGCTTGTAGCAGAGATGGAGCATTACCTGATGCGTTCCACCTCCTCCAGTGGCAGTCTAAGCTCCTCAAATCTACGCTTTCCCACATCCGTTCCTACATTTGAGGTTAAAGCCGAGCATCATCATAATAAGAACCGTGATTCCTGTCTTTCCACTGGGTCCAATTCATCATATGACAGTACTGGTGAACTTTCATCTGAAGCTCATTCAGAGGAAGGCATTGTGGATTCTATAAAGACCAAAATCAGCAACATTGCGTCCAAGTTTACAGGCAGGCGTGTGCAACAGTCAGAGGGTGCTTTGTCAAACCTCAGCACTTCACCTTCTAAATTGAGCCATAACTTAAGTCTTAAAATGAGAGGGGCTCCCTTAAAGTCTGGGAAGACAGACCTGCCAACTCTGCTGAGGGAGATGGAACCTGGTAGTGAGGCCATAGGCTCTAGGATGGCCAACACTGACCTAGATGACTATGCCACATTCTCTATGTCAAAAACTGAGGGCTCTAAAGATGAGACCAAGCCACAGCAGCAGCCAAGAAAAATTCAGTATGGGAGGTTTTCAACATCGGACCTGATTGCCAAACATAACACCCCAAGTCACATGACGTTCCAGTCAGAATCCAGGCTTTGTCCTCAAGTGCCTTCTTTTAAGAACATTTCTGTGGAGCAGTCTGATTCCGCATTTTCCATTCAGAGTGCTGATGTGGATGGGAGTTCATCAGATGACTCCCCCAGGAATGAAGTCCGCGTAGAGCCAATCAAATCTGTGCCAAAACCCGATACCAGTGATACATTCTATGAGCGGAGGCTGTCAGAGGCCCTGAATACTGAAGAGGCTTTTCGGGACTCGGCCATCTACTGCGATGAGGTCGATCCGCAGGCGACTTCTCAGCCTGGGGGTCACCAGACACTTGCTTCCAGACACAGCATCAAGTCATTTGTGCAGCAGCTAGAGGAGAAGAACAAACAGAAATTGCCTCCGCCAGTGAAGGTACGCCCTAAGGAGCCAGGTGCGATGATCAAACAACGAATGGAAAGCCTAGCGGCCAGTACTGATTATCGCAACAAGAGTGCGGCCACCAGTCGCAGCATCAGTACCACCACAAGCCTTACACACAGCAGGTGCTCTAGTCGTGCCACTAGCGAGGAGAAAACCCAGCCCATGACCTCAGCCAGTCTGCAGGCATACATTGACAGTAAGTTCCCTGCCAACCCAGACATACAGCACACTGAGGATGACCTGGGGTTCCGGGGTAGAGGGGGTGACTCAAAATTTCGTAGTAGGGCCACATCCACTGGCGGATTGTTGAAACCAGCTTTCTCTCTTGGAAGGTTGGACATGCAAAGCTTTGATGTGGATAATCTTATCATCATGAAAGGATGGGTAAAAGAGCTCATTGAAAAGTTTCAACAAGGGAAGAAGTAAATATGCAAATGTAATGATGATGGTGCTATGATGTTTGTGATAATAAGGAGACTTGTGTAGTTTTGGGTTTATGGTGTTTTATTTCGTTCTGGCAACAAATTTCATTTGTTTATTGTTTGACTGATAACGGAAAAATCTTGTTTTACTGTTACATGTACATTGTTTCTTGCATATTTCTTGATTTTGAGTACTTTACGTTGGTTCAATGTATATATGTTATCCTAGAAGAGTCATATTGTTTTGATTTGCAGAATATGTATCATTAACTTGTTATGTCAGAATGTTTTTCTCTCTTCCTTATTAATAGTGCAATTTATATGTTTTTTATTGTTTTAAACATATTGAGATATGTGACATAAACTAACAAATTTCTCATGTTTTACATGTTTTATATAGAATATATTTGAATAATTATGTACATATAGAGTATGTGCCTTTTGCAGTTCTTCATTTCTCATTAAAGTTTTTACATGTATCTTATAAACTGTCACAGAAATAAACTGAAGAATTAGGGTATTCTCTGTGTGCTTCTCGTTCATTAGTGTATCTGTTTTCCGAAGAGAAAAATTACTGTCTTAGACTTTTTGTCGGCGGCATTTACTTAACCTTGGTCATACAGTTCAATACATTCACAGGCTACTTTGTCTACATGTTGCCAGTAACAATACACTGATTTTAATAATTGTCGAGTTATGTCACGCCAATAATGAACCTTGATCTTCTAAAAAGGCTTGTACAAAAACTGTTGAATTTTCACCATACTTCAATATCCTGGCGCAGGATTAAACGCGGATAACATTTCAGACATTATCCTTTCATGAGGTGCAGACGACAATCATGCAATTTGTAGCAACCCCTACAATTGTGAAGTTATGCCCTTTGAAAGTTCTGCTTAAACACAACTAGAGAGTTCAGACACTTTGAACGCATGGTTTCAGTGATAAAATAACCATTGATGGCAGGGTCCGTACTCCGCATTTAAAAAATGTTGAATTATGTCCCTTTCATTTATTGAAAAGGGACTAGTGTTAGCATCTGCTTGCTGTGTTCCTGTTTGCTCACTCGAGTACAAATTGCTCATGGTTAGTTACTGTGATCGGTCACCATCCCGATAGCTCAGCGTTCGCGTTGGGTGCGGAATGTCGGGGGTTCAAACCCGTTGAAATATGGTAACATCGCCTAGCGCTCGGTATTATAACAGTAATACTGGGGTAATGGTGTACTCACTACTGGTTTAACCTAAGCTGTATCCCGTGTATCCAAGAACCAAATGGTCACTTCGTAATGCACAAGTCAATTATAACCATGGCCCCCAGGTCCGGGGGTATACCGGGGAAATGGGCAGTGTTTTTACCTTTCATGTGGCCCCGCAGTGCCGGGTGAATGCGGTGGTTTTGTCTTCGCGGGGAATGGGCCTTACCTATGGTCACTGGGGTGCGGGGGCATTTGTCGGGGATTTTACCATCAGTTCGTCCCCACAAGGCGAGGATATTACCCGGGGTTGGCTGGACCGAAAGTCAAAGTCCCCGCTATTTCTCGGACCTTGGGGGGGGGGGGCGTGGTTACAATTGAACTGTGCATAAGGAGCTAGTGTATCGCACACGGATCTCTTGTATCTCACACTGTTTCTCCAAGTCTTCTAATGTCTGGATTGTACTTTGAATCATGATCACTTATATTTCATATAAATACGTTTTAAGTCGTCATGGCGAGGCCAAGCCATTATGCAGCCAATGTGCGCGGGCAGACCTTGATGAACTCAAATAAACAAATCGTGATCGGTCATCCGTCATGAACAGTTTGCTTGTTAACACTATCGGCCACATGTTCAAACCAATCGTCCTGATACTTGGTCAGAATGTCGGTCTCCATGTAAAGATAGAAGTAGGTATTGCAATACATCACATATTAAAAAAAAACACAAAAAATGCGTCATCAGAGTTAGAAATATTGTGTTTCTATGAATTCAATGTCAAATCAAGGTCAATTTTAACTGTGGGTCTTGTCCAGTCAAAACGGTAGGTCACTATTTCACACCTATATTTTATACCTATTCCTTATGAAGATCTCCAGCTGAACATGGATAAAGACTGGAGCATTTATTTGGATCTCACTTAACACAACTGTTACGGTGTTTGTTGAGGACATAAGGCGAGTTTTGTGCGCACAACGAATGCGTAATAATTTTAAGGCCATAGTATGGCAAGGTTTAGTATTTAATGAAATAGCCTCAATTGTCAAGACAGCTTTGATTTGATCCGAATCAATCTCGATTCCGTAACAGTCAGTAGCCAGTCCCATTGACTTGTTTTAGAGGCCAAAACAAACTCCCTACAGGTGTGACGCATACCCAATGAACGTTTTACCACTACACACCGTCCCCTATCAACCTCCACTCCTGGCATAGGTTATTGTTAATAACTTAATATATAAGTGCATTTAGCTATTCATGTGCATTGTGCCTCAGTATACCCCAAATGGCATAGTGAAAGTACTATGGCAGTATGCCTGGTTAGAGAGCTGTATACCGCCTCAGTGGCCTACTTGTAAATGAATACCGCACAAATAGGCTAGTGGTAGAGTTGTATTACCCCTTATCTAAGTACCCCTTATCCCCTTAGCCGTATACCGCCCAAAACCTTAGTGGTAGGGCTGTATTTCCCCCGATAGCCTATGGTAGGTCTGTATTACCCCGGATAGCCAGTGGTAGAGCTGTATTCCGCAAGATACCCTATAGAAGAGCTGTATTCTGCCCGATAGCCTATGGTAGAGGTGTATACCGCCCGATAGCCTATGGAAGAGCTGTATTCGGCCCGATAGCCTATGGTAGAGGTGTATACCGCCCGATAGCCTATGGTAGAGGTGTATACCGCCCGATAGCCTATGGTAGAGGTGTATACCGCCCGATAGCCTATGGTAGAGGTGTATACCGCCCGATAGCCTATGGTAGAGGTGTATACCGCCCGATAGCCTATGGTAGAGTTGTATACCGCCCGATTGCCCATGAAAGAGCTGGAAACCGCCTGATAGCCTATGGTAGACCTGTATACAGCCCGATAGCCTATGGAAGAGCTGTATTCCGCCCGATAGCCTATGGTAGACCTGTATACAGCCCAATAGCCCATGGTAGAGCTGTATTCCGCCCGATAGCCTATGGTAGACCTGTATACAGCCCGATAGCCTATGGAAGAGCTGTATTCCGCCCGATAGCCTATGGTAGAGGTGTATACCGCCCGATAGCCTATGGTAGAGGTGTATACCGCCCGATAGCCTATGGTAGAGGTGTATACCGCCCGATAGCCTATGGTAGAGCTGTATTCCGCCCGATAGCCTATGGTAGAGGTGTATACCGCCCGATAGCCTATGGTAGAGCTGTATTCCGCCCGATAGCCTATGGTAGACCTGTATACAGCCCGATAGCCTATGGAAGAGCTGTATTCCGCCCGATAGCCTATGGTAGAGCTGTATACCGCCCGATAGCCTATGGTAGAGGTGTATACCGCCCGATAGCCTATGGTAGAGGTGTATACCGCCCGATAGCCTATGGTAGAGCTGTATACCGCCAAATAGCCTATGGTAGAGTTGTTTACCGCCCGATAGCCTATGGTAGACCTGTATACAGCCCGATAGCCTATGGAAGAGCTGTATTCCGCCCGATAGCCTATGGTAGACCTGTATACAGCCCGATAGCCTATGGAAGAGCTGTATTCCGCCCGATAGCCTATGGTAGAGGTGTATACCGCCCGATAGCCTATGGTAGAGGTGTATTCCGCCCGATAGCCTATGGTAGAGGTGTATACCGCCCGATAGCCTATGGTAGAGGTGTATACCGCCCGATAGCCTATGGTAGAGCTGTATACCGCCAAATAGCCTATGGTAGAGTTGTATACCGCCCGATTGCCCATGGAAGAGCTGGATACCGCCTGATAACCTATGGTAGACCTGTATACAGCCCGATACCCTATGGAAGAGCTGTATTCCGCCCGATAGCCTATGGTAGAGCTGTATTCATCCCCCTCCACGAAAGTCTATGGTATAGCTGTATAGTGCCGCCGCCCTACGATAGCCTATGGTAGAGCTGCATACCTCCACGATAGTCTATTGTAAAGTTGTGTACCGCCCCCACGATAGTCTATGGTAGAGCTGTATTCCCCCTGCCGCTATAATCTATGTTAGAGCTGTATAACCCCATCCCCCATGATATATGTATACCGCCCCGATAGCCAAGTGGTAGAGCTGAACACAGCCCTGATAGCTTCGTGGTATAGCTATATACCGCCACGAAAGCCTACTTGTACAGCTCTTAACCGCCCTGATAACCTAGTGACACAGCTGTATATCGTCCCAATAGCCCATAGTAACGGTATGGTTCTATACCGTCCTGATAGCCTAGTGGTACAGCTGTATACCGCCCCGATTACCTAGTTGTACCGCTGTGAACCGACCCGATATTCTTTTGGTACAGCTGTATACCGCCCGACAGCCTAGTGGTAAGGCTGCATACGACCCCAATAGTTTATCGGTTGAGCTGTATAGCACTCCGATAGCTTAGTAGTACAGCTGTATACCGCTCATATAACCTAGTGGTACAGCTGTATACCGCCCATATAACCTATAACCTAGTGGTGCAGCTGTATACCGCTCATATAACCTAGTGGTGCAGCTGTTTACCGCCCATATAACCTAGTGGTACAGCTGTATACCGCCCATATAACCTAGTGGTGCAGCTGTATACCGCCCATATAACCTAGTGGCACAGCTGTATACCGCCCCAATTACCTAGTTGTACGTATAGCTATATGCCGTCCTGATTGCCTAGTGGTACATCTGCTTACCGTCCCGATAGCCTTGCGGTCGAGCTTTAAACCTTTCCGACTACCCAGCGGTAGAGCTATATACCCGAGAGCCTAGTGGTTCAGTTGTATATCGCCCATATAACCTAGTAGTACAGCTGTATACTGCCCAGATAACCAAATGGTACAGGTGTATATCGGCCCGATAGACTAGTGGTAGAGCTGTTTACCGCCTCAAAAGCCATATGGTACAGCTGTATACCGCCCGATAGCCTAACGATATAGTTGTTTACAGTACTGGCAGCCTACTGGTACAGCTGCATACCGCCCCAATAGCCTAACGGTACATCTGTTTACCGTCCTGATAGCCTAGTGATAAGGCTGAATACCTTCCCGATATCCTAGCGGTACAGTTGCATACCGCCCTGATAGCTTACTGCTACAGTTGTATACCACCTCAATAGCTGTATACCGTCCTTATAGCCTAGTTGTACAGCTATATACCGTTCCGATAGCCTAGTGGTACAGCTATATACCGTCCTGATAGCCTAGTGGTACAGCTGTATACCGTCCTGCCAGCTTAGTTATACAGCTGTATACCGTCCTGATAGCCTAGTGGTACAGCTGTATACCGTCCTGATAGCTTAGTGGTACAGCTGTATACCGTCCTGCCAGCTTAGTTATACAGCTGTATACCGTCCTGATAGCCTAGTGGTACAGCTGTATACCGTCCTGCCAGCTTAGTTATACAGCTGTATACCGTCCTGATAGCCTAGTGGTACAGCTGTATACCGTCCTGATAGCCTAGTGGTACAGCTGTATACCGTCCTGCCAGCTTAGTTATACAGCTGTATACCGTCCTGATAGCCTAGTGGTACAGCTGTATACCGTCCTGATAGCTTAGCGGTACAGCTTTATACTGTCCCGATAGCCTAGTGATACAGTTGAATACCGTCCTGATATCCTAACGGTACAGCTGTATACCGTCCTGATATCCTAACGGTACAGCTGATACCGTCCTAATAGCCTAGCGGTACAGCTGAATACCGTCCTGATAGCCTAGTGATATAGCTGTATACCGCCCTGCCAGCTTAGTGATACAGTTGAATACCGTCCTGATATCCTAACGGTACAGCTGTATACCGTCCTGATATCCTAACGGTACAGCTGATACCGTCCTAATAGCCTAGCGGTACAGCTGAATACCGTCCTGATAGCCTAGTGATATAGCTGTATACCGCCCTGCCAGCTTAGTGATACAGTTGAATACCGTCCTGATATCCTAACGGTACAGCTGTATACCGTCCTGATATCCTAACGGTACAGCTGATACCGTCCTAATAGCCTAGCGGTACAGCTGAATACCGTCCTGATAGCCTAGTGATATAGCTGTATACCGCCCTGCCAGCTTAGTGATACAGTTGAATACCGTCCTGATATCCTAACGGTACAGCTGTATACCGTCCTGATATCCTAACGGTACAGCTGATACCGTCCTAATAGCCTAGCGGTACAGCTGAATACCGTCCTGATAGCCTAGTGATATAGCTGTATACCGCCCTGCCAGCTTAGTGATACAGTTGAATACCGTCCTGATATCCTAACGGTACAGCTGTATACCGTCCTGATATCCTAACGGTACAGCTGATACCGTCCTAATAGCCTAGCGGTACAGCTGAATACCGTCCTGATAGCCTAGTGATATAGCTGTATACCGCCCTGCCAGCTTAGTGATACAGCTGTTTACCGTCCTGGTAGCCTAGTGGTACAGATGAATACCGTCCTGATAGCCTAGTGGTACAGCTGATAACCGTCCTGATAGCCTAGTGGTACAGCTGAATACCGCTGAATACCGTACCGATTGTCAAGTGGCTACGTTATATATACCTCTGATAACGAAACAACGTTAAACGTACGGGTCGGACATCCAATTTAACTATTTGTGAAACGAAACAAGATTTCGTATGATCAAAATGTTTGTCACAACGATAATACAAGTGCGTTTGTGTATTTACGGACAAACAGGTTGGGTGCATAAAGGACATTTTTCAACAAAATACTCCTATCGTTTTCATCGTTTCATACATTTAGTAGTTTGTGTGACTGGTCAGATATTGTTGCTTTTCTTCCGTCTGTCCGTCTGGAATTATGTCTGTCTGTCGGTTACTTGACCATACCTCCAATTGCTTGGTATCTACACATTACATTAGGGTAATATTTCTGAGTAATTCGATTGGCAGTTTCACTGATGTTTGAAAACTACTAGAATACTAAATAATTTATAAAAATCCCAAACACAAATGATTTTTTTTAAGAATACAGTCGTAAGTACACTGTACTACGACAAATTAGTATACTAAATTCATAAACTCCGGACAGAAAAAAAAGAAAGTTTAACTGTCGAAGTGAACATGTTAAGGTCATTACCGGAAAAACGATTATTTTATGGAAGATATACACCAAAATGCATTTTTTCAAACCTCTATCCTCCAGGGGGAGGGGCGCACATCTCAAATTGTGCACACTAAGCTGCGCCTCTTCCAACACTAAATCTTGTAACCTCATTCTCATTAGCTTTCAGTACCACCCATTCAAGTTGCACAAACATTTCAGTTTTGTGTATTAAGAATCATGCAAGGGGCGCTACCGCGTCGAACAACATTATTATAAATTAACGATTTACTTCCCTTCTGTTGTGGCTCAAGAACAAATCGGGGTAAGAAATATAGGACATGCAATATATTTTCCATTGTAAATTTAGATATTTGTTGCTTGAGTTAGATGCTTTCTTTGACTTTCTTATAACCAAGCTCCTGAGACATTGAAATCTGAAACATTCTTCCGTCATGTCCGATGGCAGTGTCACGCTGGCCTCTAGATTTAATGCCCCATGACACAAATCCCTGACTTTAGCGAAGTCGGCCACATATGCTCATTATCAACATTATTACTGAGTTTGTTTTACGACAACTGCTGACCGCCCCGGGTTTCAAGAAGCGGCGATGCCCGTGTCATCGGAGCAGTCCCGCACAAAATACCGCACGCGACTTGCACGTGCGTTTTCTGTTAGCAAACGACACTGTAATGATGAAGCGCCGTTTGATATTCATTTGTACAGTAATTTGGAAATCCTGTTTTACAGTAATTAATCGGAAGTGATACGAGTACTCAATGACAGTAAATGACAATGTTTCTCCCGTGATAGTCGAGCTGTCATTTCTGCTGTTTAATTACTTGTGGGTAATAAGGATACAATGAGACTTTGATTGAGATGTTGTTTTATTTCCACCGCCAGATGAACACAGAACCATCACGACCATCAGAAACGCAAGAAAGATTTTCGTAGAATTTGTCACAATTGCATCAAATATCTTGTATGTCAATAATCCAGTCGAGGGACACGTGGTTTGAGAATCTCTCGACGCATGCGTGTATTTATTTCAAACTTTTTGAATTCTTGGAATAAAGGTCTGTAGTTTTTCAGTATATTAAGTTCATGTGTATCCATGTTCAATAGTGCATAGCCACCCGGTGAAACTCTGACAAGCGGCTTAAACACTTTCAATTTAAAGAAATATCATAAAAATACCGTGAGAAATTAAATTTCACAAACTGAAAGGAAATGTTTGTTAATTATTCAAGCTCGATTTGAAAGAGTTTGTGTTTTGAACTTTGCAATCTTTATTAACTTTAATCCATCCAACAAGATCGTCGTCCTTTCCAAATAAAAGGCTCAATATTTCCCCTATTTTTCTATATATGATGTGCCATTATATTCATTTATTTAAAATCATAGCTCGCGTGACAAAAACAAAACCTTTGCAACATTCCGATTGCTTACAGGCATGTTTACAAATGTGTCGGCAAGATTAAAGCGAACATCTCGTGTATGAACAATAACGAACATAAATTGGAAAGCCATATGTTACGAGAAATGCTCGGTTCCATTGTCCGTCTCACGGTATGTTTTGAACACAGAAAATAACCAAGAAATTGGAACTAACTGGTGCAAAACAAACTAATTCATTAGTTTATACTTAACAGAAAATATGTTATTGGCGACACATGTGCATTCAGGGGTTGCCTTAAATTGCTCAACTGACTTGGAACATGGGATCTCACCATACTGAAATCGTTAGCCAACAACTAACTTGTCGGAGTGTGCTTTGTATACAACTAAGTAACATGTTTGCACTGTATATCTATCTACTTGCAGCACAATTCACTGGCAACAAATATTTATAGAACGCAGCAATTAAGTATTTCCAATTAACGGACACTCGACGCCTTTACCGATGTTTTGTGCTTGCAATACAGCTAACCCCTAATTGTCATGTCAAAGTGACAAGTTTTATCCCTAAAACTGCCCGCAAGGGTGTCTAATAAAATGCAGTTTCCGGAAAATTGCCAATGCAAAGATTGACAGGCGGTGTAGGAATAATTCTGACATTTTACAACAATTATTATCCACTAAATGGAAGCTTTTAGCTACATCCAATTCCGTACGGCCGACGCTTAAACATAATTCATGCTCAGAGCCGCGTTTTTGTCTGTAATTATTTACGGAAAATTAGCAAACATTTAAAACGTGGCTCTATCAGTTTGGTAGGTTCCATAATAATTTGTTTCGCGTTATTTTGCCTCGATGAATTTACAGAATTGTGTTTGGTTTATAAATATTGGTTCTGCTAGTGCCAGCAGCCATCTGAATAAAATGCTCTAGTAATTGGAGGCACGGAGAAAATGGTGGGGTTTTGAATGCAGGGGTGTGCACAGTCTCTAACAACTCACAATTAGAGAGTGCCGGAAAACTGGTTACTAATTGAATGGCGATGATAGCTCTCTCCCATCCTAGATGAGGATGATTACAAAGAAAAACATGATTGTGCACACATGATTTAATTTCACTGGTTTCGTTTAAATACTGTTAAATATTGTCATAAACTGACAGTATTCAATGATCACATAATTTAAAAGAGTACAACATGTTTTGGATGTTAGCAAACCTCTTTGATAGTTTGAGACAAACACGTACATATTGTGTCTGGACTGATCTGACGTTACTGGTGTGTTTTACTGACTTCACCACTGTAACTACAAGGTAACCGTGACGTGAGGCCTACAAAACCAGAAACTAAAGCATTTTGAAATAATCGACTACTAGTATCTCACGAATTGTTGACCAGCTATTACGTATGTGCGTTTACAAACAACATCTAGCTTGGCATTACCCAGCTGACCACATACATTATATTCTCATTTATAATGAGTGTTTAGACATGTGCACGTACAGCTGGACACAGTCTCATGCAGACATTTTCCCAGCACCAGGCGCAGTTGTTGGCCATGACTTTTACCGTCCGTTTCCCCTTCATTTCTCCTCCCCGAGACCCCCGGGCCGGCACGGCCTTTCAGACAGGGAGACATCATTATTGCTTAATTATGATCCCTGGGGAGATTTTACCACAGTGTTCCCTATCTTGTCCCAACCTGCTCAAATAAGCTAATTTTTGAATGATCTCGAGCTTAATTTACTGTATAACAACTTTACTTTAAGAATGTTGGTATATACGGGGATCTGTGTACAAAATAATTACAGTGGCGGTTACGGTTTGTGATGAGCGTTCCAGCTTGGTGGCTCAATAGCTGAGTACCGTACTGGAGCTATAACGACCTGGGCACCACCAGGAGGTCGGGTGGTTGATATTGAGATAATATGAGCGTCACCTTGTTATGAGTTATTGTCAAATCTCTGCTCTGTTGTGACTAACTGGTGGAGATACACCGATGATACTCTAATAGACGCACCAAACCGCTGCTGCGATGATAATTTCTTTTAAAACCAAAGTGGTAAATGTTCCGGTGTGTCGTCAAGCAACCATAAAAGAGAAAAGGAATT